>NW_023494785.1:8390747-8485747 GCF_904425465.1 Colossoma macropomum | reverse complement strand
GGTTTGGTGTGAAATGTGCGTTTCCAGAGAAATTTACCGAGTCAGAATTGCTCACCATTATAGTACTAGGAACCAGACGTCTGAAGCATTTAATGGCTCTAAAAGCTACATTCCATTAAGTTGTTACACAAAACGATTATAAATACATTGCCTGATACCTGAGACATTGTTTTGTGGTAGTTTTGTTATAAAGTTTTGGCCTGAAAGGTATTTTTACTATAAGCTATTACTCTAGGATTACTTTCCTCTCAAAACCCCTTTTCAACTGAGATCAATGCGCACAAGTTAATGTGCTTTTGTTGATACTCGCCTGTAGCTACAGCCATTCAACATGGCTAATAGTGGCAGCAGTTTTTGTTTAATTTTTTTTTTCAGTTTTATTACCTATTTTAGAAGATGGCAAAATATTTTTTTGAATTTAGCAGTATTTTACTTTTATCAGCGTGATACAAAAATTTATAAGACACATATAAGCTCACTGGTCATTTTGGATATAAGGACGTCTGGTTCCTAGTACTACAATGGTGAACAATTCTGACTCTGTAAATTTCTCTAGAAAGGTGCATTTCACACCAAACCACTCTGAATGGTTTTGTTTACGTCTAAGCCGTTGAATGATTAAGTAATTTTGCAAAATCGGTGGAGTTCCCCTTTAAGGGCTGCTTAATAAATGAAGGGTGCTCTCTGACTTTTGCACAATACTGAATATACAGATCAGGCATAACATTATGACCACCTCCTTGTTTCTACACTCACTGTCCATTTTATCAGCTCCACTTACTATATAGGTGCACTTTGTAGTTCTACAACTACAGACTGTAGTCCATCTGTTTCTCTACATACTTTGTTAGCCCCCTTTTACCCTGTTCTTTAGTGGTAAGGACACCATGGACCCTCACAGAGCAGGTACTATTTGGGTGGTGGATCATTCTCAGCACTGCAGTAACACTGACGTGGTGGTGGTGTGTTAGTGTGTGTTGTGCTGATATGAGTGGATCAGACACAGCAGTGCTGCTGGAGTTTTTAAACACTGTGTCCACTCACTGTCCACTCTATTAGACACTCCTACCTTGTCGGTCCACCTTGTAGATGTAAAGTCAGAGACGATAGCTCATCTGCTGCTGCACAGTTTGTGTTGGTCATCCTCTAGTCCTTCATCAGTGGTCACAGGACGCTGCCCACAGGACGCTGTTGGCAGGATATTTTTGGTTGGTGGACTATTCTCAGTCCAGAAGCGACACTGAGGTGTTTAAAAACTCCAGCAGCACTGCTGTGTCTGATCCACTCAGACCAGCGCAACACACACTAACACACCACCACCACGTCAGTGTTACTGCAGTGCTGAGAATGATCAACCACCCATATAGTACCTGCTCTGTGAGGGTCCATGGGGGTCCTGACCACTGAAGAACAGGGTAAAAAGGGGCTAACAAAGTATGCAGAGAAACAGATGGACTACAGTCTGTAACTGTAGAACTACAAAGTGCACCTATATAGTAAGTGGAGCTGATAAAATGGACAATGAGCGTAGAAACAAGGAGGTGTTCATGTTTTTCCTGATCTGTGTATTTATATATATATATATATATATATATGTCTTTATGTAGTATGGCACAAACAGTACCAACTGACTGTAAGACTCTCTTTCCCTATTTCTCTCTCTTGTTCCATCTATCATTTTCTCTCTTCCTCTTTTTCTTGTCTCTCTCGCTCTCTGTCTGTCATTCTGTATTTGTCTCTGTCTCTTTCCTCTCTCCCTCTGTCCTTCTCCCTTACACGCATACATGCTCATTCTGTTTCCCACTTATGCCAGTTTTAAAGTCTTTTTTTTAAGGGATCATCTTTTTCCTTTTTTTCCATTTAGAGTTTCTGAAAGCATCTGCCACGCTTTTGTCACTGGCTGTCAGACAGCGTTCTTCCCCTTTTTATGTCGCGTCCCATCCAGGGCCTTCTCGGCTGACATTTTAATGCTCGACAGATAAAAAGAGATGGATATTTATTCGGATGTTGGGCTCTTCTTCTTTTTTTTCCTTTTTTTTCCGTCTGCGGGATTTTTAAGCATGATAAATGTTATCTTTTTGACAGATTTCCATCAAATAATTGCGCGGGTACATTCATCACCCTTCACTTTTAAGCCAGATCAATGTGTTTAGCCACTGTACCCATGCATTTTTATGTTGATGGTGCGGGGCTTTTTATGAGGAAGAAGGCTGTCTGTGGCAACTTAATCATCAGAGTGGAGGGGGGAAAACTGTCTCTGAGGAAAGCTTTGAACTTCTCTCACTTGGTCATTAAAGCGTTTAAGTGTTCATCAGTCAGCTTTTATAGATTAGCAAAATGGCTTATGCTCTGGGCCTGCGTAATACCTTTTTGCTTCTCGCATCTCGCTGAGACTTCAGAGAGAGAGAAACTCTGAGCTTAGCGCTGGTCTGTCTGCATCCGCACAGCCATGGCAACAGAGCCAGGCAGGGAAATGAATCTTTAAGAAGCTTTGGGAGAGCGGTGTCTGATTATTTCCTTTTTCCCAGCCTTGTTAGATCTCAATGTGTTTATCTGCACATGCAGGTCAAAGAATGGCTCAGAATCCTGGACTTTTTTCCCCTCCTAAATACGTTTTTTGTATACGCGACGCAAAACGTCCGTAATAACCGTCATCGGCAATAGGAAGAGAGAAGAAAGCTCAGTGAGCTGAACCTGAAGACTTGGGAAAGTTACTTTTGCAACAGATCAGATTACCTGCTTAAAACTAGCTTAAAACTATAATTAGGAATGTGTATTAAACTGAATACAGAATGGCAGTAACGTTAGCCTACTTTCTTTCTGAATACTTTTCCAAGCCATTCAAACACTGTCAAAAGTAAATCTTTCTTTTCTCCACTTATTTCCACCCTTAGAAGTTTAAATATTATTTGCTATAGATCTAGTATTTATTACACAATTATTGCAGTGTAATTACATTGTGTAATTAATGCACAGCTAGTTTTGTAATGAATTATATTAACTTTCAGTTCACTTTCTGTATAAGCCTTTCAACTTTTCTCCAAAGGCCTCTGAAGTTGAGTTTTCACACTGTGGTTGGCGCCGTGCCCATATTAGGAGCTCCAGGTCTTGATTTCTCTATAGGGAAAATGAATGGCATTTTCCAAAATCACTGCTATTGTATCCTGTTGTAAACTAAAAGAACTGATATGCTTTGCTGTGCATACATACTTTCTCTGAATGTCACTGGATCCTCTAAATTACGAGGTCATTAAGCAGTCAAAATATGACGATTGCTGCCTCAGAGGTAGCACTGCTGCACACTAGACTGACATCATAAGACTGGCAACCTCTCAAAATATCCCATACATACCAGTAACCTTTGTTAAACATGATAGTAAATTTAAGGGGGGTGGGGGTCTCTGATCAAACAACTCAGTGATTTGGACCAGTTGTAGTCAGGAGGAGGTCTCGGAACAAATGACTCCGTGAATAAGACCAATCACAGTCAAGAGGAGGTCTCAAAACCTACGGCATGGTGATTAGGGCCAGTCACAGTCGTGGGAGGTCTTAAAACAAACAAGGTGGAAATTAAGACCAGTCACAGGTGGAGGGGAGGTCTCAGAACAAATGATGCGGTGATTAGGACCAAGCACAGTCAGGGAGAAGAACAAAAACCTTCGTGTTCGGAACCAATTTTGGGGCCCTATTATCAGGAGATTGTGAGTTTGACTACAGCCTTCTGTAGCTGGCAGTCCAAGAGATTACAACTGTCCTCGCTATCTCCCTCCATCACTAGTGCAGGCCTCTTTTAGCTAATGCAACAGAACTGGCAGTTAGTGTTCTCCTCCAAGTGTGTTCAGTCCAATGATTTTGCATTAGCAGCATTACAGTCATGGCTGTGATTACAGTCAGGGGAAGGTCTCAGAACCAACAAAACAGTGATTATGACCAATCACATCTGGGGGAGAGTCTCGAAACCAACAAAACAGTGATTATGACCAATCTCATCTGGGGGAAAGTCTCAGAACCAACAAAACAGTGATTATGACCAATCTCATCTGGGGGAGAGTCTCGAAACCAACAAAACAGTGATTATGACCAATCTCATCTGGGGGAAAGTCTCGAAACCAACAAAACAGTGACCAGTCACCGTCAGGAGGAGGTCTTAGGACCAACAGTGTTTAGGATCAGTCACGGTCAGGGGAGGATCTCAGAACAATTGACATGGTAATTCGAAGTTCTGATGTAGGGGCACACACTGCATCATACAACCTCAAACCACCACATCATTTTGACCATAAAGACACCACTTTGCTTCAAAACACTGTTTTTATTTGAAGTGTATTGCCAGTTTTGAATTCATTCACTTTGTTCATATTTTTGCCTTATTCACTTGTGTCCCTCTGTGTAAATAGCCGTACTCTCTATGATGCTCATGCTGTGTTATTAATGCAGTCTCAGTGCACGGCGGCAGACACCTGGTGAAGAAGTTCCACAGCCACTTGCGGACCAAGATTGAGTCTGGGGAGGGAACCCTGCCGGTCAGATGCAGAGCGCCCGTGCAGACGTGGGACGGGGTGCTTCAGGGCGAGCGGCTCATCACCATGTCCTGTACAGACAAGATAGCCAGGTTTGTCCTTGTTATCTGTATTGACAGCATTGTTCAAGCCAGGTCTGCCCTGTAACAGCTCACCCATCATTGCTCAACATAGACATTATTTTCCACATAATATTCTAGATGATAATAGTCAACTGAGGGACTGTATGTGTCCAAAAGTTTGTAGACATCTGCTTATCCAGTGTTTTCTTCTGAAATCAAGGGTTTTGAAAGGAGTGCGCCCCCCTTTGCTGCAGTAACAGCCTCTGCTCTACTTACAAGGCTTTACGCTAGATGTTGGAACATTGGTATGGGGATTTGATTGCACTCAGCCACCAGAGCATTAGTGAGGTCAGGTACTGATGCAGGATGATTAGTTCTAAATCACTCCATCTCATTCCAAAGGCATTGGATGATTGTCCATCACTCCAGTGAACACAGTTCCACTGCTCCACAGCCCAGTGCTGGGGGGCTTTATACCCCTTTAGCCGACATTGAGTGCAGTGATTCCCATTCTATGATGAGCATCCCATTCTATTGGCGGTCTACGCCACTGTCTCTTTTTAATTTGGGCTAATATACGCTTACGAGTAGTTTGGTTTTCCTCCCTGATCTCAATTTAAAGAGGGAAAGAGGAAGCAATATTTTCATTGGAGGGAGGGTCTGCCTTTATGGTGGGCTTGCTTGTTTAATTTTCATTATACTTCATGCAAAAAAGGAGCATTTAACCGAGCACTTTATTTGCTCCAGTCTGTTGAATGTACTGAATTGAGAGGCTTGTATTGAATGATACATTACAGTATGTTGTATTGTTACACTCCTACCTGTGAATTGGTAGCATTCAAATGAGGTCATACAGCCAAACAGAGATCATTACATGACATCATCCCCAAAGAAACAAGGCATTGCATATGGTACAGGGCTTCTCCCCTGAGCCCATGCCAGAGTCATCATTCACTGAGTCTGCTCAAAAAACAAGCGGCTGTGTCCAAAGGTTCACACCGCACTGAGCCTAAAACCTGCCAGTCCTAATCTGAGATGCTCCGGCAGCGGAGCTCGAGCAGCTTTGGCCTGTTAGCACACAGCGGCTGCTAACAGCGTGAGCACTTAGATAGCAGTCCCTGCATCCCCAGTGACAGAGCCACTGGGACGTATTGATTTAAGGTTTATCTTTATTAGAGGATTACTTTTTATGAAGGCACGTTTGCGCTGTTTAAACAGACCACTTTTTCCCCAGCGCCTTTTAATGGCAGAGGAAAAGGTTGGCCTGATATTTGCCTTTAAGGATAGCACGTCACTGGCAGCAGCACAAGGCCCAGGCACCCTGGCTGGCCACCTGCAGTTTGGCACTGCTGTTGTCTAATGACCGCTCTTGTTCTGAGATGTGGATTTAATAATCCCTCAGTAATTAGTTCCTATAGCGGATATGTCATAGCGTTAATCCATGGTCCCCTGGGCCTGCTCCTGCTGTACTGTGGTCTCTTAAAGGGACCATATCATGGAAAAACTGGATTTTATTTGCTTGATGAAAAGCTTGATGTCTAATGTTAGTTTGAACTACTTTGAACTCATCATAGTTGTGATGTCAGAACAATGAAGACATTTACATACAGAGCTCAAAAGCAGTCTTGGGACACTCTCTGGGTACAATTAGTCTTGTTTATGTATTACTTCCAAGCTAAAGTTATTATTTATTCATTTGCATCAGAAGAGTTACAAAAACTAATGCTAATGACCAAATTTGAAAAAAACTTATTGAAAACTTAAGACAGGCAAGTCAAAGTACTCAGATATTAGTCTGATAAACTCTCTTGCCTTAATGTAGGCTATTATTTAATATTTTATCAGGGTTAGTATTTAGTTGCATGTCCCTTATTCTGGAGGACAGCTTGAAGTCGTCTAGGCATGGTATGCAAAGGTTTGCACAACTGATGCTCAGCCAAGCTTGAATCTTCTCTTTTGAACAGACAGAGCACAGCAGGTTTGAACACTTCCTGTCTCTTTCCACCACTTTATTTTACTCTTGATTTTGGAATTTTCAGTGTCCCTGCAGTCCTTCTAACAGGCACTAGAGAAGAGATATTTTTGACAGATTAATTCAAGTATTTAAGGTTTCTAAAGCAATATATTTCCAAAAGTTGAAGACATTTTTAGTCAGGTGTGTTAGATGCAGGCTTTGCAGGAGTAGCATTGGAGAGCTCTGGTTTGAACATGACGTGAGTGTTTTTGAATGAGTTCTCTTTTATTATTTTTTTTAAATGGGGGGTCAGGTGAAAGTTTTTTAGTTTACTGTTGTCTAGTTGGACAAAACATCTTGATTGATAAGTTACACTATAGCTGAAATTACATAAGCTTGTCATAACAACTGGCTACATAATTGTTTATAAATGCTTATTCCAACAGGCATCATTTGCTGTAAAGGTTATATGGTAACACTTTCTATGAATGTCACCTTTGTAAGCATCTATAAACACATTTATAACATGTTATAATGCCTTCATACGGCATTATAAACATGATTATAAACATTTATAAAAATGAATTACACTGGATTACACTTTATAGCCATGTTTATTATACATTATGAATTGTTAATATAATGCATTATGAGTAGTGTTTATAACATGTTATACTGTCACTGCCAAAGAAGTCAGTCCCAGCTTGGAGACTGCAAAGTAAAGACAAATACCAAGCTAACGGTGGTGTACATTACCTTTCCCACATTGGGTAAAACACTGATGGCAGCACTAGTTTAAACTCTGACATTTGAAGCCTGTAATGTGCTTTACTGTGTATGTTTTAGTGTTTCAGTAAATCCTTCAGTAAATACTTCAACTTGAAGCCTCACTCTTAACACTGGAGGAGGCTTTAGTACAGTACGCTTCACTTTACTTAGAGCGGACAAATATGACTCATGAGCTCTTATAATTTGTTATGAACAGTACTTGTAATGTATTATGTTAACAATTCATAATGCATAATACGCATGGCTATAACATGTAATGCATTTTTATAAATATTTATAGCCATGTTTATAATGCCTTAAGAATGCATTAGAACATGTTATGAATGTGTTTATAGATGCTTACAAAGGTGACATTCATAGAAAGTGTTACCACATTTATGTAGAGTTATGTCATTTGTCAAGACAAGCTTATGTAGGTGTCATGAAGCCTTATGAACAGCACCCTACAGTAAAGTGTTACCAACATGACCCTACATAAGACCTTCACAAATATTAAGCCTGCATTCATAACATTGATAACCACTTATTGTGATAGGCCTCAGTTGTCATAAAGGTTGCATTTGCTAGCTTTGACATCAAGTTGATGTAACATCTGTGTGAGGTGACATTAGGTTATGTTATGACACCTTCTGGGGGGACTTCGTAACTCTGTCATAATGCTGATAATATGACAGCTTGCCAAGTCAGACTGGATGAACATACGTGCGTCTGCTTAGGTAAGGAAAGTTCCTTTGTACTGTTTATGAGATATTAGCTATGTAACATTATCAGCATGCACCAAGCTACAAGTCAGTTGTTATATTGTTCCCTCATTTCACCCAAAAAATTGTCATGACATTCCAGTGTCAGAAGAAATGTCACCTCAAATGATATGAATGTTACATTAACTTGACATCAAAGTATCAAAGTTAACAGAAGCAGCTTTTGTGATAGATATTGGAATAAGTGTTTATAAATGTCCATGTAGGTTTATGACAGTTCTTTGTGCATCTGTAGCCTTACAAACACTGCCCTGTTGAAGTAAATATGAAGAGATAGAGAGAACAAGGGAGATAGACAGAAAAAAGAGTGAGAGAGAAGAGATTGCCCTGTTGCTCACGCCCTCTATCAGTGTGAGGGGATCAAAGACGTTAGCCCAGCCTTAACGGCGTAATGAAGACCGGGAGCGTGGTTTAAACGGCACTGTTAGCCTGTGAGTGAGCGCCGGGCAGGAAAGGAAGCTGTTTAAGGCCGTAAGATGACACTGTGTTAACAGACTGTGAATGGATGGGTCTCTCTCTCTCTCTCTCTCTCTCTCTCTCTCTCCCTCTCTCTCTCTCTCTGGTTCTCCCTCCTCATTCCTCTCTCACGTTCGCACCCTGTCTGCAGACTAGCTGAATGTGCGAACTTCACACATACACAGGCAGCTGTGTTTGCATTTATTAGCATATGCTCAATTTAATTATGACCATCAGCTTCCCTCCACTTGTCATTGTTGATATTAGGTTTCTTAAAGGTTCGTGCCAGTTCAACACGTCACTTCACCAAGAAAGCCAATAAATACAGATGCAGTTTTCTCAGATGTACAGCCAGGATTTAGTGATTTTGGGGCTCTAGGCAAAGACAGCAGTGGCGCCCCCTGGGTGCACTTGTTTAAATTAGATGAGGCTCTGGGCCTCCAAGTGACACAACTGTGCACGCTAAAAAAAATGATATCTTAGCAAATGAAATCATCATGACGACTAAGTTATGTGGCTGAGTTATTCTGTCATGACTTCAAACATTTGGCATCTGTTATAAAAATTTCCAGTAATTGTATCATAACAATGTTAAACTGCTGTATAGATTACTGAAAAACTGTTACGTCAACCTGTGACAGCATATGACATCTGTTTATGGCATTTTTATGTCAATGTTGTGTAGCAGGATTCAAGTAACATGTTACTAGAATACAGTGCAGTGAAAAAGTATTTACCCCATCCTGATTTCTTCTATTTTTGTGTATGTCAGACTTCAATGTTTCAGATCATCAAACTACTTTTGATACTAGACAAAGATAATCCAAGCAAACACAAAATGCCGTTTTTAAATGATGATTTCATTTATTTAAGAAAACATGCTGTTCAGCCCTACCTGGCCCTATGTAAAATAGGACTTGCCCCCTTTGCTGCTAAATCAACTAGTTAACCAAATTCAATTGACTGTTGGGTTAAATTTCACTAGACACACCCAGGCATGATTACTGCGACACCTGTTGAATCTAAATATCACTTAAGTAGAGCCTGTCTGCCAATGTGAAGCTAGAATGTCTCAAAATGCAGCACATGATGCTACGTTCTAAAGAGACTCGAATACAGATGTGAAACAAAGTCACTGAAATCTATCAGTCTGGAAGGGGTTACAAAGCCATTGCTAAGGTTCTGGGTCTCCAGCAAACCACAGTGAGAGCCAGTATCAACAAATGGAGAGAACTTGGAACAGTGCTGAACGTTCCCAGGAGTGGCCAGGCTACCAAAATTTCACGAAGAGCGCATCGACGACTCATCCAGAAGGTCACAAAACAAGCCAGATGAACATCTTAAGAACTGCAGGCGTCAGTTGCCTCAGTTAAGGTCAATGTACACGATTCCACAATAAGAAAAACACTGGGCAGAAATGGCATCCATGGGAGAGCTGCAAGGCACAAACCACTGCTGACCAAAAAGAACACAAAGGCTCAAAAAACATCTAGATGACCCCCCAAGACTTTGGGGATAATATTCTATGGACGGATGAGTCAAAGGTGGAACTTTTTGGAAGACGGGTCCCGTTACATCTGGCATGAAGCTAACACTGCATTCTACCATAAGAACATCATACCAACAGTCAAACGTGGTGGTGGTAGTGTGAAGGTCTGGGGGTGCTTTGGTTCTGCAGCACTTGGTTGACTTGTCATAATTGATGGAACCATGAATTCTGCTCTACAGAAAATCCTGAAGGAGAATGTCCATCTGTCAGTTTGTGACCTGAAGCTCAAGTGCATTTGGGTTATGTGGAAGGACAAATGTTCTGAAACATCAAACAGTGTTTTGTCCCCTTAGAAATTTGGAAATACACCACTGAAGGCCCTGATGTACTACGTGCACAAGCTCACTAAGCTTGCAGTTTATGGGCCACGTGCATGAAAAACAGCAATATGCACAAATTGTTTCAGGATCGGTTATTGTCAGTGTGGCTGTTTACATATTCCGCTCTGTTTATTAAAGTTTGAGGAATGATAGTGGCAGCCAGTTTGCGTGTAATTTTCTCTGCCTTTTTAGTTATAAATTAGCAGGCAGTTTCTTAAAAACCTATTGTTCGGAAATTTCATCTAGCAATAACAGCAGACACAATAGGAAGACAGAGAGATGAGAGAGCAGTGGAGGGAATATTTAATTTCACCAACACTGCTGTTTGTGATACACTCTGCGTCACACATACACACTAACATGTCACTACCATGTCAATGTCACTGCAGCACTGAGAATGACCAAGCACCCAAGGAATACCTGCCTAGTGGTGGTCCTTTTCGGGTCCTGACCTTTGATGAAAGTGGCACAAATTAGACAGAGAAGCTACACTGGACTGCAATCTGTAACTGTGGAAGTACAAAGAGCACCTATCACTGGTACGCAGGGGGAAACATTTGCTCAAGCTGCTGCCCCTTTTGTCTCAAATTAAATAGTGCCCCTTTTGATAAGCTCTAAATACTTAATATGCTGTTATGCAGAGCGTGTGTAATATTTAAAACTGTCCCTGTAGCAGGATCGCACAGTGCAGGTTGGTTTGCATGCTCAAATGTCTTTTCTTTTTTTTTGCATGCCACTTTCAGTTCATATCATACGGCTCTGGATCTGTGTGAAAAATACAAAAATATAGAGTAATTCTCCCTTAAATTTTAAAACTTCTGTTATGAATGGCAATATCAAAGATGTCATAACAAAACACCTACATTATAAAAGTAATCCTAATGCCATTTTAAGTTAGTGTTACTTCCAAGCTTGGCCAAGGCTTTCCTGGCTAGCCAACTGGCAACTGGGTTACTCTTTCTTTTACAGTCCCTTCAGTTCTAGGTATTAACCAGGTAAGCAAACTCCAAAGTACTAGTTAACATGATGGTAAGTTCCAGGGTAGTCTAAGTAAATTACATTAAAATGCCAAACAGGTTCTAGCTATCAACTAAGTACGAACGAAAAAGATTACTTTGCAGCTATTTTATGCTAAAAAAGTACTGGCTAGTTAAATTGCATAAAAAGAAAAGTACAAATAGTCTTGTATAGTATATACCAGTCTATTACATAGAAACGAAACTGATCCTGGGCTGTAAAAGAAAGCAGTGGTCCTTACTGTGGTTATATTGAGTCATTTTACTTCAGAAAACTTTGTGTGAATCTTTGTATTTTGTGCCATCATTTTACACCATACAACTTAGCTGCTACTTTAAAGTGTTTGAGAATTACTTTCCTGCTTAAACAAGACTTTACATTCAAATCTAGTGTATGTTTCTACTTAATATGTTACTCAGAATAAGTATGATATATCGTACTAAATCAACTTAAAACCTGTTGGACATTTCAGTAATTCTAGATGGCCTTGGTACTTACCACCATGATACCCAAAACTATTCTGTAGTACTTTGGAGTTGCTGTCATCACTCAGTGTTTATGCACAGATTGGTTTTTGGAGTAACACAAATAATCAAACAGTAAAATAATGGTTGAATCAAGAGTTTGAATTACACTGCATTGCCACTGTAATCATTTAATGATATATTTACTAGGATTAGGTTTGTTCTTGGTTCTTGAAACAAAATAAATCACTTGAATAGACATTACATTTCTATACCCAGAAGGGAAAAAATCATTAATGAACTTTTTAAGTTGGCTTGATTAAACCATTTCAGTGAAATCTCAATTTTGGTGCTCAGGTGTTGCTATCCTGGGTGGTGCCAATATTTGTGGAGGCTTGACTTTTTTTGTTTATTTGTTTGTTTTGTTCTCGATATGGAAAATGAAACTCAGATCTGCATACAGAATAGCACAGCATTAGAATAACTTTGTCTATAATGTTACATTCATATACTGAAAAAATCCTAATATAAGCTCTTCCAGAAGTGCCCCCACAAAGTACCCTTTAAAATCACCTTGGGCCTGCCCCCAGCAGTGTCCACACCACTGGCATCTATGTGGTAACTGGACCTTAATTGGACATGTTTGAACTTGCAGCTGAGATTGTACATTTCATAACTAAACTAAGTATTTTATAACTGGAATTCTGGGCAGACATCATTAATCAACTCAAAAACTCCAAAGCAGCTGAACTGGACTTTTGAGCTGCATTTGTGAGAGGTTTTTTTTTGTTATCTCTTACACAGCCTGATTTCTGTCCCTCTGTGTGTGAGGCAGGTCGTGTGCACAGAGGTGAACCTTTCCCCCCCTCAAAGCTCTGTTAATTTGACCGATTTGATTCAGTCGGTCAGAGCTGGGAAGAGTTTGATTAAATCTGGCCAGGTCACGGTCTGGGGTGAAAGCAATTACTTTACAAAAAAATAGAATAATACGAAAAGGGGCATCCGCCTTTCTTCCACGCCAAGCTCTCTGCCACTCTTTGTCCCTTTTATACCCCTGTAAATGATCCCTCTCTGCCGTTGGAGAGACTGGAGCTTTAAGGGAGAGCTGATCAAGGTCATCATCAAGAGCAGGGCTGAGAATGGAGCCTAAACTAACTGGCTCTGTTTCACTACTGTTATATAGTACCACAGGCCTGACCATCACTCAGGACTCATACAGTGTTTCTTTATATCCTCTGTCAGCCTGTCATCATACTTAAAGCCTGACTCAGTCCATTACCACACCTTCCTACCTCACTTCTAAATCAGAATCAGAATCGTTTATTGAGCACATGGTGGCAGAAATAGCAACAGAACACTCTAAAGGAACACTGCAGTATTTTTCACCCCATCTCTATCTGCTGTATGTAAACTTGTGGGGATAGACCTGATCTCGAAACACGAATTCACATCTGGGGACAACTTGTTAAACTTTTGGTTGGTATAGTCTAGTGGGTAACACCTCTGCCTCCTACGCTGTAGACTAGAGTTCAGTCCCCTAACTGGGCAAGCACCCTAGACTATAGCAGAGTGCCCAATCCTGGTCCTGAAGATCTACCACTCTGTAGACTTCAGATCCAACATATCTGGCTCTAATACTCAGATGCCCCTGAAGGCCTTCATTACCTGGATCAGGTGTGTTTGATTAGGGCTGGAGCTAAACTGTGCAGGGTGGTAGATCTCCAGGACCAGGACTGGGGAAATCCACACTTTACCAATAAGTGTCCTTGGGCAAGACTCCTAACACTACCTTCGCCTACCTGTGTAAATTGATCAAATTGCAAGTTGCTCTGGATAAAATGCTGTAAATGAGTTGGGTTGCCGCAAAAAACACCTCAAACAAGATTACGCCCCCTCTTAAACCAGCCCCCGAATTACTCTACTGCAGTGTTATTTTAATGTTCGGAGTACAGGTGATAATACAAACAAAACAAGCTAGCTCATGAGCTCATGGAACCGGTAATGTGTAGTAAACATTTTGATCTGCCCTTTAGGAGATGTTTGAATCCAATGAACATCAACAAAAAATACCCAGTTCCATGGAAAAGATCAATTAACAAACAGATTTTATTTAAACATGTAAATGAAGGACAGAATTAAAATGATGACCAAGACAAGACCCAACTTGAGTACTACAACATGAGCAATTACATAAAAGAAAATATACAGTTACAGCTATCAAATTACACTAAAACTGAAGTTGATGCACACATGTATTTACATAAGCTGTACTGCTGTAATCCATCTGTAACAGTGAATACATCACCAGTAGTTACATTGTTCTTTCATGTATTGTTAATCTGTAACTACACAGCTATTAGTAACACAATAATAAATATTTTAATAAATAATAATAATGCTTATGCTACATGCTTATTTTTTTTTTTGGGGGGAGGGCGCTTTTCAGCCATGATAACTTACATTAATGGGCTATCGACATTTTCTCTGCATATTTCTTTTTTTTTTTTAATTCCTGTAATATATAAAAGTGTTTAAATAATATAATAAAGGCACAGTACAGTACAGGTTTATATCTGTCTCCTTAGTTTAGGGAAGTAAAGGAACGTGCACTGCTTTTATTTTCCCCGAATTATGGTCGCCGTGGTGATTATTATTATTTTGCGAAAGAGCAAAGGTATGTGGAGCTGATTGAGCGGAGTGGATGTTTAATTAAGTCGATGACTGCTTTAATTGAAGGCTTAAATGGCTTTGCTTATGAATATGATCCTTTATATTCCGTCGAGTTTTATGTAGATGAACACATTATTTTAATGGCCTCGCACGTTTTACAGGGCGAAGGAGAGAGGACGGCGTAGAGGGAAGTCTGAGGGAGGGATGGGGGTGAGGGAGGACACCCCTGCCAACCCCTTTAAGTTCGTACACAAGCCAGATGGCTGTCTTTTCTTGCATGAGATTAAAAGATGTTTCTAATTCACAGCGTTGAATCCTGGGCAAATGGATATCACAGGGCTCAATCATGTCTGTTCTAAAAGAGCCACAGCAGGGAGAGAGAGAGAGAGAGAGAGAGAGAGAGAGAGAGAGAGAGAGAGAGAGAATAGGTGAGAGAGATGCTGCAGATTTGTTTCTGAGGTACACAGGCTTGTGCTGGAGACGTTCCTGGAAAGCGGTCGATGTTAATTGACTGCTCGGGGAGGCAAAAACTATAATGGCTCATTATTAGGCGTGAACAGAGATGTGAGCGAGAGAGGTGATTGCAATAATTACAGACACGATAAAAAGACATTAATTAACCAAAAGAACAATGGTGAAAAAATTAGCAGCATAATGTTTGTCAATGATTGTCTTTTCGTTAGTTCATTAGCTTATGCATATGAGAACACAAGCAAAGGAGCAAAACAGCTTCAACCAGGGAGCAAAATTCAACCTCAATAATTCAGGCATTCATAAAATATTTTCTTCTTTCTAATGCTTTCATTTAATCATGAGGTCGCAATTAAAGCCATACGGTGTCATTTATCACCTCGTGGTAAAATATGCCTTGTGTTTTTTTGGGATCTGATGGCATTTTGTTCCTTCCTCTCCTGCATTCCTGTAGCAGGTGACTGGTGAGTATGCAAACACGGGCATGTGCTTTGTCCATGCTATGCCAATGTGGGCTTTGCAGTGATGAAGATGATGCTGTGACCTCTGGGTTTGTGTGTTACATTAAGATACATCATGTTTGTGCACACTGCACGTAGATATTAGCTCTGACTGAGGTGCATTTATTTATTTATTTATTTATTTACAGACCCGATTCTAAAGTTGATAAGTAGGTAAAATGCAAATATAAACAGAAAGCAGTTTGCAAATACTTTTTGATCCATATTCAGTTAAAAACAGTACAAAGACAAGATATTTAATGTTTCAACTAATTAACTTTATTGTTTTTCACATATATGCTTATTCTAAATTTAATACCTGCAACACAGTCCACAAAAAGTTGGGACAGGAGCATGTTTACCTTTGTATTACATTACGTTTTCTTTTAACATATGAATGTTATTACCACTTTAATTTTGACAGACCTAGTACATACATTATAGGCTGGACTACAGAACTTAGAAAGTGATAAGTAGTCCATAAACACGTTGACCCTAAAAGTCACCTGCTCATCCACTGTTTCTTCTGAAATCAAGGGTGTTAATAGTGAGTTTGTGGCCCTTTGCTGCAGCAACAGCCTCTAATTCTTCTGGGAAGACTTTACACTTGATCTTGGAACATTGCTGAGAGGATTTGATTGCTTTCAGCCACCAGAGCATTAATGAGGTCGGGTACTGATGTTGGATGATCAGTTCCGGATCACTCCATCTCATCCTAAATGTACTGGATGGAGCTCCATCACTCCAGAGAACACAGTTCAACTGCTCCATAGCCCAATGCTGGGGGGCTTTATAGCCCTCTAGCTGCTGCTCAGCATTGAGCATGGTGACCTCAGGTTCATGTGCTGCTGCTCCAGAGCATCTAATTCTATTGGTAATGCTTTATGGGCGGTGAGTGGCTGAATTCACTAATTAGAGTGTCTGGCATTTCCACAGACATAACAACCAAAACTCTTTCCTAAAAATCAACAAGTACATTTGTTTTGTCTGGCTAGACTGTGACTGCACACTGAAATTGACCCGATGAGAACATCATTTCCACATGAATAAAAAAAAAAAATACATCAGCAAACTTTAGTCTTTCAGTTTAGTCTTTTAGTTTGGCAATAACTGTGTATTTTATTACTGTGGAAATTATTATTATTATTATTATTATTGTACTTAATGCTGTTTCTCTCTCTTTCTCTCTCTTTTTATTTATTCAGATGGAACGTGCTTGGCCTGCAGGGGGCGCTGCTTAGTCACTTTGTGGAGCCAGTGTATCTGACCAGTCTGACGGTGGGCAGTTTGAGACACACCGGTCACCTCTCCAGAACACTCAACCAGAGGCTGGAGAGACTGGGGCCACTTCCGTCCTGCTACCGCCGCAACCAGCCGCTCCTCAGCAGTAAGGGCAGCTTCACATACTTTCTCTTTTTAATTAGGCCTGAAACCTGGGTCACAACCTGAATAGAGCCTGACAACTTCCTATCTGAGTCCAAGTTTGTCCCAAGCCTAACAAATCATCATTCAAAGTGTCGAATAAAACCTTACGTTGTTAATGATAACACCAGGTAGATTACCATGAGATAATAACCACTATTAGATAATAAATAAATAAAAATATGTATGTATTGATTTAATAAAACAATAATCAAATTAATTTCAAATCCTTCAAACAGCTCAAACATCTTTAATCTGGCTAAACTTTCCATGCTGTGCTGTTTCTGTGCCATGTTGACACAGGCTTATGTTGGCTTTCACCTAAACAGGCCTAAGACCTTTTCCATATATAGAACGTTACATAATACTGTACAAATTATTCCTTTTTCAGCATCAGGAAAGAAAGAAGGAAACATATACTTAACAGTAAATTATACAGAAGCTTCAGCACCTAAATATAATATTTTTTCAGTATTGAGTTTGTCCACCCTTTACCTTTATTACAGCTTGTTGTACTTTTAGGAGACTCACTTTCAGTTTTTTTTAAAAATCAGTGGGAATATTTTTCACACCTCCAAAGTTCAGTCTTAGAAGCTGGTTCAGCATTTTCTGCTTCTCATGATCTAAGTAATCCAAACGCATTCAGTGATATTGACTGTGGACTCTGGGGTGTCTATTGTCTATTGTTCTGAGAACACCAGCAGCTTCTGGGTTTTATTTGCGGTTCTTCTTTTTTCCTTTTCTCAGTAACAGCTTCTCAACAGCTACGCATCCTTTCAGACCCATAGCGCTGAGTCGTCTTCTCACAGTGGAAGGATGGACAGAAACACCTGTTGATTTTTTCAGATCTGAAGCAGCTTGATTTTCTCCTCTCTCTCAAAGATGAAAACACTGAACTACACTAAACTCTACTCAGTTGATTATTATCTTAGTTTGTGAGTTCAGACCATGCCTTCAACATGGTGGTAGTATGAGAGAAGACAGTTTTGAGGGAAGTGGGGAGAGCTCTGAGAACATGGGCTGGCGTTTTGGGCAGCTTCTGCCGATTGCTAGAAGGCCAGACCCCCCTCATGGCTGTAGCAGGACTGATGTAGAGCTGAGGAACAGGGGGCATGCGGGAGATTAAAACTGTTTTAAGGTAATGAAAATAGGAAGAAGAATATGAGTAAAGAGAAAACCTGCAGCAGGGGGATAATGCAGGGTACAAGACATTATGAGAGGAAGGCGGGCTCTGAGAAGCTGAAGGTGAGACGTGAACCCGACCCCAGGCCGACACACATTTGAAATGATATTTCAAGATCTACTCTCTCTCTCTCCATCTTCTCTCTCTGCGACACACGTCAAATTGTATCCCCTGAGGGTCCCCTGCTCTAATAATACCTGAATCAACTCATCAGCTGATGCCTGAGATGAATTAGCTGTGTTAGAACAGGGGAAACACTAGAGCCGGCAGTGCTGTGGTCTGCGAGTGTGTTTTGACACCAGTTCTCTAACATGTGCAGGAAAGCTCAGGCGCACAGGTGATAGTTCCTGAGTTGTGTGACTGTGAGAGACAAGTGTTGAACACATGAAGGTGAAGTTGATACAGATTTATTGAATTAGGCTCCATTTACACCAGCCTTTAACATGGTGATCCAAACATAAGTCGTTAAGTTCAGGTGTGAACTGGATCTAATGTGTTTTAGATCAGATCACTTTAGGGATGCATATGCCAAATAACATTTGTAGTGCGAATACTGAAGGGTCCCAGTGTGTCCTCGAGAGCAACGAAGGACTGTCTAATCAACTGTATCTTCAAAGCAGACGCAGAAGCCCCTGCCGAGATTCTTTCTTAATCTTCTCTCCTTTTATCCCTGTTTATAAGCTGTGTTAGCAATCCATAGGATATAAACATTTATAACAGCTCGTACATTGAGTGTGGTAAATATGAGTGGCACCCACCTTAAAATTCCAATCATAATGAACACACATTCGAGACGCATGGAAATGGCAGATAAAAACAGCTTTTCTCACTGTCCACTTGTGATCAGATCACTCTAGATGAATGTTAATTCCAGGTGTGAACAGGGCCTTAACAGTTCAACAGGATGGAAACTGTACATCAAAATGATTTGATTCAATTTTTTTAATTATAATTACTCAACGTATCATGACATCTCACGATTCACCAAGATTCAGTTTGATTTGGCTGCATTTTTTCGGTATGATTCAGGTGATTTATTATTGGTCTTTAAATGGACTGAATACGCAAGTGTGATGTTTGTTTGTTTTTTGCATACAGTTGTAAGACCTTTGGTCAAATAAAAACATTTGTTGAGTTTCTAAGTGAAAAAAAGTTCATCCTCCACAGGGAACGAACTTAAATATGGCATTTTTCTTCTCATTTTAATGCACAGTTTCAATTTATGTGCTGAATTTACACATAACATATAAAATGTGGCATAACTTTGGCACATTTGAAGTTTTCTGTTCTTTCAATGTGTTAATTTCAGTAAATAAGCACTAATTGTGTATTTAAATGTGCAGAAGTGTGTTCTCTTTCGAGGATGTGTTAACTTATTCTGACTTTGACTAAATATACAAAGACTAATTAGGATAAAGGATTTCAGCACCTTGGCCAGCTCCCAGCAGCTCTGGGTGACCTATTCAGTTGTTAATCTTAAGGCTCTCCATTGACTACTATAAATGATTTAGCAAGTACTATCTAAGGTATTCATGTGCAAAAGTGTGAGCACCCCCAGTCCAAGTACAATTTGTTGATGTTGTAACACATTCTTTACTGGGAATAAAATAGAAGGTGGCATTTTTCTGCTACTTTTAGTGCACAATTTCTATTTATTTGCTGAGTTTAACATAATGGAAACAAGAAAACAGAAACTTAAAAGGTGCCATAACTTTTGCACAAGCCACATTTGATCTTTTCATTTTTCCCCAAAGTGTTAAAATCCAGAAGTGTGTTCTCTGTAGAGGATGTGTAACTTATTCTCACTTAGAAAATCAACAGAACCTGCAATTTGACTGAACTATTTTATACAACTGTATGTAGGTATAAGAGTGAAGAATGGAAGATTGGACCCACTGATTGGACCCAAAGAGTTTAAAGAGTTAACCTCCAAAATATCAGACTCTTGCTCTGGTTATTAAAGTCTTAAAGCACAAGTGAAGTATTGCTGATCCAGCAAAGAGGCCCTACTGATGAGGAACAGTCTTGGTAGTTAAGCACGTAGTTTATTAACAAGAACCTTGACAAATGTGATAAATTGCATTACATGGTTTGGTAAGTACAATTCTGTGAAAGTGTCTGTTTCAGTGTTTGGAAACTGGCCACACCATTACAGCCGTTCCTGAGTAGCGCTCAAAGAACGTACGAGTCTGTATTCAGTGCCAGATTTCGTATTAGTGACAGCAAAGAGCTGAAGGTCTGTTTCTGTGTGAGAATGTGTTTACCCACAAGAACCTCCGCTAGAGGGAAGAACCGTGACCTTTACATAGCAAACAAGCAAAGAGCCAAGCACGCACATGCACACCCAAACACTCAGTGACCCACACCGCCCGACTCTGACTGCCCTCCAGTAGTCGTGACATAAAAAAAAGGGCAGAAAAACTGTCTTCACTCTCCTGCCTTCTTGCTCTCTGTGGCCTCCGCACTATTGGATCTGTCCTTCTTCCCCATAATCAATCTAATCACATGCCTTATCAGCTCCATTGTGGAGAGGAGGGTTCCGCCACGCGGCTGGTGGCCTGCGCACCTCTGCTGCAGCCTTTTCAGCGGGCTGTGATGAGCTCTTCCTCCATTGTGTGGGCTCTGTTGTTGGGGGGGAAATGGCTTGGTTATTTTAAGCCCCGCTGTCATAAAGAACAGAGGTCCCCAGGAGCGGCACGAGCTATTATCACTGAGGAGCAAAGCACTCCTTCCCTCAATCAATGAGGATGTCCTTCAAACACAGGTCACGCGTGCACTACAGAGCCTGCTTTTTAACACTTACAAGACTTATCTGCTTACAGTTAAAGCTGGATATAAACAGCCTTATAGCCTTAAATTTTGTCATTTACATTCATGGCATTTAGTAGACGCTCTTTTCCAGAGCAACGTGCAATTTGATCATTTTTACACAGCTAGGCAAAGGTAGCATTAGGAGTCTTGCCCAAGGACTCTTATCGGTATAACGTAGGGTGCTTGCCCAGACAGGGAATTGAGCTCCATTCTACAGTGTAGCAAGCAGAGGTGTTACTCACTACACTATACCGTCCACTGCTCTTATACTCTAATAATAAATAAAAGGTTCCTAATTGGTTCTGGTTCCTGTACAATCCCAGGAAGAACCTTAAATTGTTGGGCACACTTGCACGTCTCACTTACAATAATGGTTCTGTACAGAAGATCCATTGCTTTGAAAGTGGGTTCTTCGATGGCATCACATCAAAAAACCTTTTATGGCACCTTTTATTTTTTTATTAGAGATATTACTGTTGTTCTGCTGTACTATTTACAAGTAATGGTGTCACTTTTGTTGTACTATTTAACAATTACTTGATGTCACGCCTCCTGCTGGCTTAGCAGAGACTAACACGCCGCACTTCTTTCAGAACGCTAACTCCCAGAATCATCTGGGGGAATCACATGACCACAGACTCTCAACCTATCCACGTTCTCATTCACCTGATGATTGATTGTTGACACCTGTTCTAGTGCCTATATAACCTGTTTGTGTCTGTAGCCTTATTGCAAAGTGTTGTTTCAGTCTACTGCGTATCACCAAGCCTTTATTTCTGTGTTTGACATCCCGGTTTGTTTTCTTGCTTGTTTTCTCGTTCTCAGTTCCAGCCTGACCCCTTTTTGACTTGTTTGTGTAGTGACCTCTAGCTTGTGTTCTCTCAGTCTGGTTTAGCTTAGCCTGCATTTCCCCGTTTGCCCGTTTATGGACCCTTGCCTGTTTTTGTGCTATGATTAGCCCTTATTAATTTTATTTTAACCACAGCCTGCACTGTGAGCGTCTGACTCTTTCAAAGCCGCCACAATTGAATACATAGTTATGTAATGAATTACATTCAATAAATCAGCACAATATAGAAAGTTTAACTTTGGGATTTCTATTTGAAAGCATTGCATTATGAATACATTTGTTAAAACAGAATATAGACTTAATTTTGGACAGCTGATTATTTTATTCTTTGTTTTACTTTATATTACGTTTTATTTTATGTATTTATGATGTATTGGCTGCTATTAATGTTTAACCCAGTGCTTCCTTAACAGGTTTTATTCAGCACCAGAGGTGGGTAGCAACTAGTCAGACTTACCCAAATACATGTACCTGAGTAAAACATTGATAAATTTGTACTCTCCTGCGTATTTTTATATTATAATACTTTTACTTATGCACAAGTATATTAGTGAGTAAAGGAAACTACGTTTTTCTCAGTTACATTTTAGCCATTCATATTTAGATACTTCCTTTTTTGTGTTTAATTTCAGTATTTGGTGATGTAACATTGGGAGAGACAAAAAGGAAAGATGTATGTGCAAGTCCTTGGAATTATTAACAAAACACAATTATTGAAAACAATAGAGTACATTAGCTGCAGATCACTGTTAAACCTCTTTAAACGTCCCCAGTGTACTGTAGGTTTTTTAAAACTGCCCATTCACTTGAACTAGACACCTGGCATCCTCTGCTCTGTCCCATAGATCATTGTTGGGGAGGGGATGGGAGCGCACATTATATTGCAGTGCATGCTGGGAACTGTAGTACAGCTCATGGTGAAATAGGAAAATATTAATAGAAAATGAAAATAATCTTGCGGGCGGAATAGGATCGTGTCCATGGGCCTTGTGTTTGACACATATGCTGTAGAGGATTTATTCACTTATTTTCACTTAGAAAATCAACAAAACGTGAGAGGTGTTCAAACTGTTGCATACAATTGAAGCTAGCATGCTGTTTTTAGCGCTGTTGAATTCAGGCGAGAGGCACTTTGTTTGTTAAAAATGATGAAAACTTACGTGGCATCATGGCCAAATTGAAGGGCAGGAATGGCTTAAAGGCCATGAAATTTATCCTGCAGTTATGGCACAGAAACAAATGATTACAGTGGGAAAACTGCCGGTTGCGGCGACGTAAGAGGCACGAGACGATCTGCCTTGTGCAAAGACGTGCATTGTGAGGAAAACGCACTCAATTAAAGCTGAAATAACTGTTAGTGGAGATAGTCTCCATAAAGGGCAAGTCACAGAACAATGTCTGGCGCAGGAATTGATCAAGATTTTCATGGAAGAAAAAAATTAAATGGTCTATTAGAGAGATATAGGAGCGGAGTCAATGAGGGATGTAAAATGAGGCATGAATGGACAGAAAGAAAGAAGGAGAGGCAGAGAGAGAGAGAGAGAGAGACAGAAAGAGAAAGACAGAGACAACAGAAAGAGAGAGAGAGAGAGAGAGCAAGAGAGAGAGTCTATTACCGCATAGAAAAGCAATAAGAGACAGGATCATTGTCATGGTGGCAGGCAATTCATTCCACCTGTTCGAGGAGGCATAGAAAAAGAGAGAATTGAGACTCGCGCATGCAAGGCGCAGGCTAGGTGGGGGATTATTCCACAGCTAGCAAAGCAGCTCGATCTGTTTGCCAACACTCAGAGCTGGTTTCATCATGTGCTTCGTTCTCGATCTGTTTACTTTCTGACTCAAATACATGCTTGAAAAGATGCTCTGGGTTTAGAGTGTCAAATATTTGATAAAAAGCTTTAGTTCAGACATACAGCACATTTATGTGCAAGTGTCTTTTCAGCTGTCAAACAGCCAGACGCTACATCTACACTGTGGTTTTATTTCTCAGACAGACGTTGCACTTTTCATTATAAACGATAGAAATAAAAAGACCCGTATCCCGCAGAACGTCTCCGTCAATGTAACAGCCTCGCTCCTGCTTTGAGCCTTTCTGTGTGTTTCAGCACGGCGCAGATCTCATGGCACTACATGTGTCACTGCTGTCTGTTAGCAGGGTGCTAACGTGTTGTCAACCTGTGCAGTGTCCTCAGCTCTAAGTGCTCAGATGGAGTGCTAGGCTAATTGGCGGAGCAAAGAGGTGCTGATTGAGGAGTCTGAGAGAGCTTTTGTGTCTGCGGCTGGTGTTTACCATGAAGATAGCGCCGACGCGCTTACGCCACTAATGAAACGCTCAAGCACTCACATGCAATTAAGCAGGCTAGAGTGACCTGCCTCTCTCTGCTATACCACTCTAATGCTCTCTCTCTTCTCAAAGTGGTCTGCCTCTCTCTTGATCATATACGCGTTCTCTCAGGCTCTCATTCGTTAGCATATGCGACTGGCGTTCTTGGGAAAGATGAGCAAAAACAGACTATGAAGAAATGACTTTAGTGACACTTTATTTGGATGGCTGCCCAAAACTTTCTGGTGATACTTGATTATCAACAACATTAAGGTTAGGTTTAGGAGTAGGTGTAGGTTTTGCACTGAGGTTAGAGTTAGGTTTAGGGTTAGGGACAGATTTAATAGAACCTTTCACACACTTCAAGTTTGGTTGCATTTAATAGGTATTTAATTAAAGGTAGACTAGGTATCTACAAAGCATCTACAGTGGACCATCTAAATAAAGTGTTACCATGACTTTGTTGTTAATCAGCTTAAGCACATGCTAATCTTTAGGAGTTCTTAAAGAACAAAAAAAAACAACAACCACATATGCCTGGAACAAAACATCACTTAGACTTGTTATGGAATTGAAAATTCAGAAAAAAAAGATCTTTTAGGAAAAACACAGAGATGGGTTTGGTGTAAAAAGAGTGGAGGTCGTACAGAAAAGAACCTAGTGCCTGTGGAGAAGTATGGTGGTGGGTTTGTGATGTTGGGGAAGTGTTTTCTTCTGGAGGCCCTGGAAATCTTGTTAAGGTATATAAGTATCATAGACTCCTTCAAATTAAAATCTAAATTTTAGATCCAGTAGAATCCAGGATACATCCAAATTCACAAAACAGTGGGTTAAAGTGGCCATTCCAGTCCCCTGACCTAAACCCAGAGTGGAACCCTCACGGCCTTCTAGGCCTAATGATTTCTCTGAAATAAAAAAAGGATATACGTGTCTGTAGATTTTTATATATTATAATGATCATGATTGCTGTATTTAAACTCTGCAAGTGCTATAATACTATAATAGTAAGTTTTGGTAAATTCTTGAAATACTCAACAGAAAATTATCCAGCCAGGATTTTTTCCATGCAATATCTAGGTAGACACAACCAAGCGAGTTCTCCCATTAGAAGGCCTAATGTATCTGATTAACCACCACCATAATTATAAACTGACAGTGGACTCAACCAATCGTGTTTTGATTCTTAATGGGTGGGACTAGTTTTGACTTGTTAGTGAACCCCATTTGGGCGCTGAGGCTTTTTTCATCGTTTTTTGACCACGTTTTGATGTTTATGGCCTGAAGTACAGACCTGGATCTAATAGTCTTGGTTTCTCACTGCCTAAGCCCACTGAAAACCTGTGGGGTGAGCTGAAGAGGAGAGGCTTCAAGGTATAGACCAAGGATTTTAAAGAATCTGGAGAGAGTTTGTAAAACACTGTGGTCTCAGATTGTGTTTTCCTAATATATCCAGCATTATAATATAAGACTGAGTGCAGTTGGCAACAGGAATATTTTTAAGTCAGTAATTTGCTTCACTGAAAGGTCAGATTACTCCCACATTTGCAGTGAACAACAAAGACATTTTATAGCCTTTTTGCTATATTTGTCCAAGAGTTTTGATCATCCTGGGGGGCACTGTACTCCTCTCACTGTCCCTTGTTTGTTTTCATTATCTTTCTCCAAGAGCACTCTGAAAACCAGACCGTTTGGCATCACTTGACTGTTTCTGTGGTTAAAGTTGTTGATTCTTATGGAAAATAATGAAAAGTCATTAGGTTATGCATGTAATTGCACCTTGAGTTCTTCAGGATCTGGCTGAATTGTGTATGCATGACCATGTTTTACGTCTAGGAGTAAGTGAGCATACACACATGACTGCTACCCACACACAATATTAGTGTATTTAAAGAACAGCAGACTTACGGTAGCTGTTTGCTTCTTGTTGTGTTCTGCAGGTCTTAGCAGCAGTGAGTGGTGGCAGCAGGCGAAGGCTCCATGCTACAGCGTAAACTGGACCGCAGGAGACGACCAGCTGGAGGTGATCAATGCGTCCACAGGGAAACGAAGAGATTGCGGAGCACCGTCTCGACTCTGCAAACATGCACTGTTCACGCGGTGGACCAGACTCTACCGCAAGGTGAGAACTGCTCCTTCTCCAGGAACATCTGGTGACACACCTGAGAAGGTGTGCGCTAGTCCTGTCTGCTCCATTCCTAGGATCCAGACAGATCTTTAGTCCCTTTTTTATTTCCCTGAATTTGTTTTTCATTACAGAAGGACCCTCAAAACCTCAGGTGCTTATAAAATAGAAAAGAAGGATCCTCAGAAGACTTGAGAGTGCTTCACTTTCGCCCTCCAGTGAGAGTATCTCACTCTCAAGTAGTTCTCATTAACAGAGAAGACAGAACACCCTGCATGGCACTGGCTGTTCTTGTAGCGGGTGTGAAAAAATGCTAATGTAACAGTGTCGGTAACAGACAGTAAGCAGGATTGTCCTTTTGTTTGGGTTGACGAGATAATAAGAGAGACACGTAGGAGAGACTAAACCCACACAGACATGGACATAAATAAGCAGCACATCTAACCTAATCTAAATTGCAGACTCGCCTCAAACTTCCCTTGTGAAAATGCGATATGATCTCCAGTAGACCTGCTCGGATACTGAAAGACATATAGGTATCTATATAATTGAAATGTCAGGTTGGTAAAAAGAGTTGTAGCAGTATAATGAAGCCTAAATTTCCCCCGTACTTTTGTTGAGTTTCATAGATAATGGTATGTCGTGCAGAATCAGAAAACACATAAGCAAGTCTATACGAGGTTATTTAGAGGCCTCAGTGTTATGTCATGTTGTGTAGGGCAGCATTGCATCCCTCAGCCTCATGAGTTTGGCAGAATTCACAATTTTTTAATCCTTAATCCTCATACACTTTTGTTTTCTTACTACAATACCCAGCATGCATTACTCAACACATCAACCCACTGGAAATCTACAGTGATAAAGAAATCCACATGATATTCTGCTTCCTAGCAATAATGCTAGCTGTATGCTTTCCTTCCACAATAACCAGCTAGTGGGAAAAAAACACATTTCAAACTATGTGCCCCCCCAAAATCCACTCCAAAGCAGTTGTAGTTTTTTTAAAAGTACTTCCCACCTTCAAGATACACAGTAATGGCCAAATGTATGTGGACAGTGTGAGTTACAGTGTTTTAGCAACACCTATTGCTAAAAGGTGTGTAAAATCAAGCACATAGCCATGCAATCTCCAAAGACAAACATTGGCAAATGAATGGGTCATACTGAAGAGCCCACTGACTCTAAATGTGGTACCATCGGATGCCACCTTTGCCACAAGTCAGTTCATGAACATTCTGTCATCACCACTGGACTCAGGAGCAGTGGAAGTGTGTTCTCTGGAACGATGAATCACGCTTCACTATCTGGAAGTCTAATAAATGAATCTGGGTTTGTTGGAGGTCCAAAGAACAGTACCTACTGAAATGCATAGTGCCAACAGTAAAGTTTGGTAGAGGTGGAATAATAAGCTGGGGCTGTTTTTTTAGGATTTGGGCCCTTTAGTTCAAGTGTAATGTTGATGCTACAGCATACAAAGACATTTTAGACAATTATATGCTTCCAGATTTGTAACAACAGTTTGGATAAGGCCTTTTCCTGTTCCCGCATGACTGTGCCCCTGTGCACAAAGTGAGGTCTGTAAAGACATGAAGAGTCCAGAACCCAGACCTCAACCCCACATGTCGATTTTGAGCCGGACCTTCTCGTCCAACATCACTGCCTGACCTCACAAAGGCTTTTTGACTAATTGGGCACAAATACATACAGACACACTCTAAAATCTTGGGGAAAGCCTCCCCAGAAGAGCTGAGGCTGGTATAGCCACAAAGGGGGCCAACTCCATATCAATGCCCATGATTCTGGAAAGGGATGTCCAAGACGCTTGTATAGGTGTGAAGGTCAGGTGTCCACATACTTTTGCCCATATACTGTACATCATCAGCAGGGTTTTTTCCAGGCTTTAAACTGGAAAATGTCACTCTAGAGAGTATTGTGGCACTACTGCCACCACACAGGAGGTGACATAGCTATAATTGCATTTTTCATTTTGGCCACAATGTTCTTTTACTAACTTGATGGTGTTTGAATCAGGTAGGTGATGATTTAGGCGTGCAGTTAATTACAAGATGCTAATTGCTGGGGTATTACTTGTTAGTTACATTAGCCTCGTAGCCCTGGTGCAAAATGAAATATGCAATCTTCAGACACCAAGCTACACTTGTGCTGAGGGGAAACTACCAAACTATTCCGCTAACATCAAAATTGAGAAGTTTAGGCTTTTACTGTTTCTTAACTTCACCCGGAGTTTGAAGAAACTGTCTGAGTTTATCAAAAAAGTAGCACCAAGTTCTCATCGTAATGAGTTTCACTTTCCAAAAAAGAAAACAAGTAAAGCACAGTCATGGAAATGTATGGAGGAGCTCCGGCTGCTCTACCAAATGGCGGCAGTTAAAGTCTAATGACAGTAGTACTGGTAATCATCTCGAAAAGCACTTGAGCGGCCTCCCATGGCAAATGCTCCGTGAGCACAGTCAGAGACGCAAGAGCAGACACACTAATCTCCCAAAGAAACTTTACTTTTCTTCGCGCCTCTTCGTCTGCTGCAGTCCTTCTATCTCTCTCTCTTTGTGTGTGTGTGTGTGTGCGTGTGTGTATGAGCGCGCGACAAAAGAAATGCACAAAAGCTCAGAGAATGTTCAATTGCTTGTGAAATTTAAATGGGGAGATTACACAGCTGTTGAAGTTCCCTGTTTGTGCCGGCTCATTCGTTTTGTTTTGCTCTCTCACCCCCTTTTCCCTCTCTCTCTCTCTCTCTTTCTCTCTACTTCCACCTTCTCTCCTTCTTTCCCTTTCTTTCTCTCCATCTGCAGCTGGTAGTGTGTGCTCCGGGTTCGAGGGACGTGCCGTTGATGTACTGTGAGGCTAAGCAGGCGGCCGGCACCTATCAGACTGCGAAGGAGCAGTGGGTGCGGGCGCTGCAGGAGAACAGCTTGGGCACCTGGGTCAGGAAACCGCCGGAACAAGAGCAGTTTCTGCTGGCCGCGTGAGACCACAAGAGATCACGTGAGGCTGCACGAGACTGCTTGAGACCGCGTGAGACTCTTTGAAATCACGTGAGACTCCATACAACCACATGAGACCACGCGAGACTGCGTGAGATGACACAAGACTGCGAGAGACCAAACGAGGTCACGTGAGACTGCTGATCTCTTAACTTGCATTCTCAACCCAGCAGTCATGGCAGCCCACTGTCTCCCTTTGTGGCCCCTAACATGGCCCCTCTGCCAGAAACCCACAGGAGAAGACGGCGAGTCACTCTCCAAAACAGGATGCTCCTCGAACGGGAATGGCTCTCACCTCACACTCTCCTTCCAGCAGGGGTCACCATCATTGCCCCTGGAGATCCACCATCCTGTAGAATTGAGCTCCAGCCTTTATCCACCATGATTCCCATACAGTATAAGGGTGTAAATCTCTGACCTACCAGTGATTAGATTATGATTTATTAGGAAACGATTCAGTGCATCATGGAATCAGACCGAACTGAATCCCTGTTTGCATTGTAGGGCACTTGGACCGTTGGCCAACGCTGTAGATCATTACATCAGCTAAGCATATACCAAAGTGATGGAGACCAGGGGTGGCGCTACACCTCTACTGGTGGGGCATAATTGAAGTGCTAGTAGCAGACCTGGATCATCAGGTTATCAGCCCCGGGCACAAATATTTAGTGGCCACCTCTATTTTTTGATTCATAGGTATTTAAGACTGTTTAGTAAACTATTTATTACACCACTTTATAGCACAATGCTAATAAGGGAGTACGGATCCATTTTGGTTACAGATTCAGATGCACAAATATGAGTGCACTGCAAAAAATAGTATCTTGTAAAGTAAGATTATCTTAAATCTAGTCGATATATCCAATATTTCTCCTGATGTGATTGTTGTAAGCTTATTTTAAGATTATTGAATGTATTTCCAAACATTTATTAAGTAAAATTATCTCACTATACTGGCAGATAATTTTGCTTGTTTTAAGAAATGTGCTTGAAACCAGCAAAATTATCTGCCAGTATAGTGAGATAATTTTACTTAATAAAATGACCTAAAACAGGTAGAAAATGTCGAGAAATAAACCCAATAATCTTATAATAAGTGCACAACCATCTCAAAATGGGAAACTCGACTAGAATTAAGATAATTTCGCTTGACAAGATACTATTTTTTGCAGTGTGGAGGAATGATTTACCCCATTAACACAAAAAATAATGTGAAACTGAACTAAATCTAGTCAATATATTTAATATTTCATCATGATTTTGAGATTGTTGTCTCAAAAATTGCTGGTTTCAAGCATACTTCTTAGAATAAGCTACATTATCAATATAGTGAGATTTTCACTTGGTATAATCATTTAAAGCAAATAAAATGTCTAGAAATAGGCTAAATAATCTTCCAATAAGCTTATAACAATCTCAGAAATGAGAAATATAAAGTGTATCGACAAGATTTAAGATAAATTCACTTACCAAAACACCATTTTGTACAGTGCAATGAAAAACAGACAGTAAAAACAATACACCAAGTGTTTTCTTTGGACTGTTGTGACTGAACACGGCCTAAAATCTGTAGTTTGAGTATATCATCATCAATTCAACAGATTCGCTAATAGTCATCTTGAGATGGATATATTTTTACAGCAGTCTTCGCAAGTCTTTGCTTTTGCTGGATCAGGTGTGTGAGATTTTAGGGTCTGCAGGACGGTGGATCTCCAGGGTTGTGCTGGTGACCACGGCCTTACAGCGTCCCCGTGCTCTGCTCACCTGCAGCTGTCACGCCAGACTAAAAGTGTGCGAGCGTGTCTGTGTGGTAACCTTCGCCAAAGTGAAAGGCAGCAGCCATCTTGTCATCACTGGCCCGTTTCCGGATGGTCGGCCCCTGTAGAGTTCTCGCACACTGTCCAATTAAAGGCCCTGTCAGAATGATGCGCCCCCCTCCCCCCACACACACACACACACTACCTTCTCTCCCGCTCTCATACGTAAGCTTTCTTTCTCTCTCTCTCGCTCTCCCTCACAACCTCACTCTCTCTCTATAACGACTCAAAAAAAGGCGGGGGGTGGGGGGGCTTTGACATTGCAAAGACAGGTTAATTCAAGCCCTTTTTGTGTGCAGCGCGGGGAATATAAAGAGAGGAGTGGAGGTAATAGTGACAAGGTAACATAAATGGTGCCATTAAGGCACCCCGGGTCTCAGCAGAGCGCTCGGCGTGCAGGGCTGGTAAAACTCGCTGCTTTAATACCTCTCTCCCTCTTCTCTTCATAGGTGACACGTCGTTTTTCTGTTGCTTTCTTTTGTGTTCCTCTACTGTATATTTACAAAGGGCGCACAGCAGGAGCAATGACCCGTGTTAAGAAGGGAAAAAAGTGTCCCGGCTCGATTTTGAAAGAAAAGGGGGCTGGCGAGAAAATGGAGGGCTTTGAGCTGTAGCAGCTCTGAGATAGTTAAATAAGGCTGATTAGCTGGTTCATGGTTTAATTCACAGTCTCCCAACAGTGTTTCGTAATGGTCCTATTTAACCTGATAAAATACACAAAGTCAGCATGCTAATTCACTTTTTTTCAGCCACGGTTGTGGTGTTCCTCATTAGCGGGCACTGACCTCTTTGTGCACCTCCATGTGATGCTAGTTTAAAGGGGAATTCCACCAACTTTTCTGCAAAGTCATTTACAGTGGTTTGACGTGCAGTGCTCCATTGTAAAGAAACATACACAGTGGTGGTGATGGGAACCAGACATCTGAAGAGGTCTGAGTTTAATGCCCCTAAAAGCTCCTTTACAGAAGGTTATTATAGGCAGTGTTTACTGATGCCTATATATATATATATAATATATAATATATATATATATATATATATATATATATAGATAGATAGATAGATAGATAGTCGCTGTCCAAAGAAAAACATCTCCAAAATGGTACCTTTACAGGAGAAGGCAAAGTAAGTTAATGTAAAGAGATTTTATTCCTCTTATTTATATATTATAAATATAATTATATATATATTCCTCTTACATATATATATAGATAATTCTACCAAATTGGTTCACACTTTACTAAGTGACTAGCTTTTTAGCTAAACTAGCTAACACACACAGCTTTGAACAGCCGTACACATATAAAATCATAATAATTGCATTAAAACAAAAAAAGTTTTCTTAACTTTTTCTTAACTATTCTCAATGTTACAAGCTGATTTTCAGACTTTGGGACAAATTTACCTCAAAACAATGAGATCTAACTGCTCACTATGTGGCCATGAGGGACAGGGATGCAGCCTTACTTCCTGCTCTAAAATGCAGGGGCGTGGCTAAAATGAGGCTCCGCATAAGGACTAAAACTCTTTGTGTTTCGGTATTGACATGACAACAAGGGACAGCATTTTTTAAATAAAGTATTTTATTTCAAAATTAAACTCATGATAAATCTACATCTTTCAACATTAACAGAAAAAAAAACATTGAAAAAAAATGTATTATTTTCATAAGTGCAAATGTAGGGCTTAGGGTTTAGGACAGACACCTCCCAAAAGAAAATACCCTATAAATTATGCATTTATATATATTTAGCTTATTACCATCTCATTTAACGCCTTTAAATACATCATAGCATAGTCCTTGTCAATTTCTATGGTCTAAATACTTATTTTCTTTTAGTTTTATTAACTGTCTGGCGGCACTTTGTACTAATTCAGTAGAACGTTAACTCAGAAGACACATGTAGGTTCAGTCTGGATGGTAAATAAAACGGCTATATTTGCACTGTAGACATGGTGACCCTGGTTCTTATCACCACCACTGTGAAGAATAAAGATTTGGAAAGTTTCTGTACAATCAAACCACTCTGAGTGACTTAAACATCTCAACCACTGAATTCTGTAGAAATGTGTGAAAAATCTGTGGACTTCCCCTTTCAATATCCACTGAGTTTGAACATTATATCACAGTTTAAGCTTTGATATTCTTAGTGTCAGATATTAATCATCTTCCTCAAAGCCCCATTCAGGAATTGCGGACAGTGCACTCTAGCTAGTTAATAGAAAGCATGGTAGACATACATATTGTGCGTTTTAGTGGTCGCAACCTTATAGCATCGTCACAGTACTAAAAAGTAGACAGCTAGCTGTAGCAATTAGTGACTGGGGTTTTAACATACGTTCTTTTTTTTGGAAAATGTCTGTAGTTTTCATAGTTATTTCATGTTTTAGTGTTTTTCTTGTGTTATGTCAGTCTTGGGTCAGCAGGAGTTCTTCATGCTGGTGCTCATCTTGGGCTTAGTTCTCCAAGCTGATAATGAAAGTAGGAACACATAAGTCTGAAATGCAGGCCATCGTCCTTTAGACAATCTGTGTTTGATTTATCTGCCTAGTGATCTCCCTAATTAGAATACACTATCAACAACCCAGTGTTATTGGCTCATAATAGACTCCTAATAAAATTTGTTGCATTTATTGACTAGATGTTCTTCAGAAGGTGTTTTCTTTCCCCTCTTTCTGTTGGGATTTGTATTTTGTATGTTTATTTTGTGTTTTTAACCTTTACCAGGTTATGTAGGGAGCACCCTTTAAAACCTATTTAAGCTCTAACAGCGACACCTAGTGGTGATACAGTGTTCTTTCCCACCTCTGTGCCCCCTCTGTGTACGCCTCTCACCACAGTTTATGAAAGTAATCCTGACAAGTGCATGAATGGCTGTTTTTCTGCCCCTCTGTTTCCAGAATTTGTGATTAACAGTAGATGTTTAATAGGCCTGCACAACAACAGTAGTTTAGGATGGAGAGTGATGTCCTCTCTCACAGTCTTCCCCGCCTCTCACTGGAAACTGTACACATTTACAACATGAAATGAGCTGATCTGATCCTGTGCAAATCCTCTTAGCAGACATATTAAAAGGTAACTAATGATAATGCCGGTTTTACCATGGAGGCCCCCACATTCACTAGATCATCTCCTTTTAAGCTCCAGCATCAGTATCAGTTAGTTACATGGTTTATAGGTTATATATGTTAGGTTTCACTACTTTCAGCCCAAACTCATGCAACAAAACGTGTCTTTAATAAAAACTGACGCTATTTTATGCTACTTGTTTTCAAATTCTGTCTAATTGGTTGCACTTTGCATCTCTCTTCCTCTGTATTTCCTGCCTAGGTTACACTGATACACTGATTAGGTTCATAAAATGAACAAAGTGAAATTATCAAGAAAGTCAGTAGTTGGCATGACTGAATGGCAATATTGTAATATTGACTGTACATTTTGTAAACTTTGTAAAAATGAAGAGAAAATGGAAAGAAATAATTACGAGATGTCTAAATACGATGTAAATTTAAATCTGCAATTATATGCTGCTAAGGTCTGTAAATTGCACTTCAGTTGTACCTTAAAAGTGAATGTTTATGTGAATAAAAACATAAAAACTAAAAAGTGTTTGTTCAGATTCAGTCAAACTATCCATCTTCTAAGCTGCTTATCCTTCTGAGTCGTGGAGGGTGCTGGGGCCTATCCCCAGCTTTCATCGTGCGGAAGGCAGGAAACACCCTGGGCAGGTTGCCAGTCCATGACAGCATTCAGTCAAACTAGAAGTTCATATGTAGAGTTACTCATATCTATTGAGAGAATGCAGTATATAGTGCTGTGGTAACTGGCAGTAATTTAACACCACTGTGGATACGAACGTTAACTGTGGAGCTCACACTAACCTTTATTTTTGATTTTTAAACATTCATTTTTTTTGAATATTTGAATTTCTTTTATGCCTTTATGCACCAATTCCACTCAAAAGTGCAGTAAAACTATTTATTTGGATGACTCCCTATAGATTATCTACAGATGTTCAAATTAATAACAAACTATCTAATGAAATTAAGATAATTATAAATGAAGGCTAGGATTAGGACTAAGGTTAGGGTTAAGATTGGGTTATGGGTTGAGTTTAGGATAAGGCTAGCATTAGTGCTAGGGTTAGGAATAGGACCAGCGTTAGTGCTAGGGTTGGGTGTTGGGTTAGGATTAGGACCAGTGTTAGTCCTAGATTTGGGTTAGGGTTAAGATTAGGACCAGCGTTAGTGCTAGGGTTAGGATTAGGACCAGCGTTAGTGCTAGGGTTGAGTGTTGGGTTAGGATTAGGACCAGTGTTAGTGCTAGGGTTGGGTTAGGATTAGGACCAGTATTAGACCTAGATTTGGGTGTTGGGTTAGGGTTAGGATTAGGACCAGCGTTAGTGCTAGGGTTGGGTGCTGGGTTGAGGTTAAGGGTAAGTGTAGTGTTAAGGAAATTAAAGGGAATGTAACAGATACTTGATACTTAATTGAGTGAAAGTTAAAGGCAATTCAAGTACAGCTGAATATATCAACAATTATTTCTGAAAACACGATTATTTAATTGGTTAAAATAAATAAATAAATAAATAAATAAATATATTTACTTTTCAGCAAGGATTTTAAATCTTAATATGGGAACTAAAGCAACAGCATTTGGCTCTGACTCTCTACTAAGTATTTCTAATGTTTTTTGGAGAACTAGTCATGGTTATGCTGATATTAAGGGTGTGACCATTTCAATATGTATCAAAAAAATCTAATTTGAAACAGCCTATCAAGTTTTGAAGGACCCACATCATACATTACTCTTATATTGTATTTCATTCCACTGTGATGCTTGTATGTACCGAAAACAGTCATAATTTTTAAGTGACCTTTATCCATCTTCATCCCACATACACTGTTTTGTTCCTATGCCTTTAAGATAGGTATGTTAATTATCTTTGTTCTGATTGGCTTCAGTGTGAACGGCTTTTCTGTGCCTATCAGAGTAAAGGTGATGGGGAGGGGGCGGGGCTTATGATGCACACACACACTCACACTCAAATGACTTAAAAAGGCTTAGAAATTTCGATAACACTTTACCGTAGGGCTCTGTTCATAAGGCTATATGACACCTACATAAGCTTGTCATGACAACTGACATCCCTACATAAGTGTTTATAAATGCTTATTCCAATAGGCGTAATTCGCTATAAAGGTTACATTTGCCAGTTTTGATCAAAGTTAGCTAAAGTAGTTTTTATGACAGATGGCGTCTCTTGGAATAAGCTTTCACAAACATTTGTGTAGGATTATGTCAGTTGTCATGATAAGCTTATACAGGTGTCATGTAGGCTTATGAACAGAACCCTACAGTAAAGTGTTACCGAAATTTCACTGGGTTGTGGTTTTTGGGGTTTGTTAGAGGGCAATGTGGCAGGTGTTGAAAAGTTCTACCTGATGACTTCATCTGCGCCAAACCAATCTGTGAAGTTTATAAAGAGTTCTACAGAAAAATACAATATGAACACAAAATTTTGAAAAAAATGAAGTGTTCTCAGAATCAAAAATCTGATCAAACCTGAAAATGTGTATCATTATGTTCACTTCTACTTAGTACAAAAAAAAAAACAAAAAACTCACCATCCTCACAAATGACAGTCACACAAGCGTCCGTGTTCTCACAAAGACATTTATTTACACTGTCTAGTCATGGTGTACAGGTCTCATTCAGAGTTCGGCGCTATCATTAGAGATTCTGTTAAAGAGGACACAACAGTCAACTATACATAATTCCACCATTATCACTGTGGTCTTCATACTGATTACAGCAACTATCCATTGACTGCATGTATGGGATCTCTTTTGTTTATGGACGTAGTTCAGCTGCTGGATCTAGCAAAATGACAACAAAATGACTCAAAGCCCACAGCAAGGGCATCTGTTTACCTGTACCAGATGCCAGGATGTACTTTTAGAAGCTAAACCCGATAGTCTGCTCCAGTATTTAATATTATAATGCTTAATCTATTCACTGCTGAAACTTCTTTTCCTAAAGATCAGATGTATATGAAACTGCAAGATCAATATGATACACCCAATTTTATTTATATGACCAACAGCTGATGCAGAAAGTCTGTTTTACGAGACATACAAAAGCTCTCGTGAAATGAATGTAAACCTCACATATACACCATATGACTCAAGAATTCGTAGGGCTATAAACAGGTCACCTCTGTTCACAAACTCCATCAACACATTCACATTTTATATTTTTCACTTAGGCAAAATCAAATTACACAGCGATTACAACAGCATTTTTTTCTGTGAATCAACAGTTCGGACAGACAGTGTTGATTTTTCATGCAGATGGATTGAAGCAATACTGTTCTTCAGCCAGAAAGAAGAGTGTGTCTCACAGCACGACCGCCGCCCGACCTTTTACAAAGACTGTTCAGAGTTTTATACTAGTCAGAAGCGAAGCGGAACTCTATACAAAACCAAAAATACCTAAAACGTGATTGTGAACAATCGAACAATCGAAATAGAAGTTATCTGTACATAGAACACACTGAAAATTGCACAAAATTAAACTATGAACTGAACTTATGAGAGGTCTGCTTTGAAAGAACATGTCGAAACCCAAAGCTAAAGCCCACCACAGCATTCGCTAGCCCAGCTTAAAGGGCAACTCCACTGAGTTTTCAAAATTTCTACATAATTCAGTGGTTCAGATGCAAACAATATTCAGAGTGGTTTCAGATTAGAGTTCACTGCAGAGAAACTTATCAGCTCAGATTTCTTTACAATGGTGGTGACAGGAACCATGGGTCACAATGTCTTCAACACAAATATAGCCATTTTATTTACTGTCCAAAACCACCAGTAAACCTATAAGTGTCTTAAGTTTTAATAGGTAATGTTGATGATGGTTAAATTAGTGTTAAGTCCAAAATAAATACATTGTGCCACAAAACACTGTGCATGTGCCTCTCTCTACCAGGAACGAATTTAAAGGGCCCATGTAATGGAAAATCAAAATTCCCTTGATTCTTTTAAATAATTCTCTCGTTTGATAGTGTGTAAACATTTTTAAAGCTTCAAAAGTTTCCAGTCCATTCAGTCTATATACCAAAACTGAACTACAAAAACTGCCAATTTCAAATTTGCTTCTATGATGTCATTAGAACCAGCACATTTACATATGCACGCCTATTTAGTCTACAACAGTTTCGGCCTGATCTGCTATCTGAACGAGAATGCAGAGTAGCCAATCACAACATAGTTCATTTACATACATCAGTTTTAAAGGCATAATAACAAAAACAGCCTGTTCAACTCTGAGAGATAAAGAGAGGTTGGAAAATGGTTATATTAAAAAAATGACTATTTTGGCACATAAATGTCATAAGCTGACTTAAAAAAAAATAATAAAATACAGAAAGAAAACAGGATATGGGCCCTGTTTTAGTCCAAAAACTGCATTTCAAAACTCAGAACTACCTAAAACATTGTCTCGGGCATCAGGCAACATATTTGTAAGTAATTTGCATAACCAACTTTCTGTGATGAAGCTTTAAAAAGCTCTAAACTTTTCAGAAGTCTGTTTCGTATCACCACCACTCTGAACAAGTCTGACTGGGTATGTTTCCTAGAAAGGATCGTTGCACTCTAAACCACTTTTTTTTCTTTACATCTTAATGATTTAATTAGGCAGAAATTTTGAAAAATAGGTGAAATTCCTATTTAAACCATGAAAACACATGAGAAAAAAGCATAAACATCCAAGAACCACTGAAGCGGGCATAAATCATCATGACCCTCCAGATGAAAAGACAGCATAGAGCCAGATATGAGTAATATGACAAATTTAACATACTGAAACTCCATTAACTCATCATCATCATCATCATCACATTGTGGGCTCCAGCAGCAAATATTTTGGCCAAGGCCAGAGGCCCAAACATGACACCATGCTGTAGGTCCATCAAATGGCTGTGAAAAACGATTTGCCAGCAATGAAGCACCAGCATGAATCACGCACAAGAAAGTGACTGTTTTGGAGCAGTCATACACCTATCACAAGTGCTCCACCGAAGAAAAAAACGACTGAGGATCCAGTTGCGCGTGTCTGTGTTTGTGTGCTTAGATGTGCTTTCCTAGCTCTGTGTAAGCGTGTACTTGTACATGAGGGTAAGGATGAGTGTGTGTGTGTGTGCCTGTTTTCACTTCTCCTGCAGCAGTGCAGGGATGTTGATGTTCCAGCCGATGGCCTGGCGGTCGAAGCCACAGGTGAACAGGTTACACGCCTGGTTCTCCTCGTTCCAGGCTGAGCAGCAGACCATGCGCCGATGCCCCTGGACACAAAGTACACAGTTACATAACACACAAAGAGAAACACTCAGCTTTTCACGTCTTCAGTCAAACTCACAGGTCTCCTCTATCAAAACTGTTCATCAAAATAACAACAAATCTAATAATTACTCACAGTACTTTAATTTGGATACTTCTGATAATTTACAAGCAAGTGCTTTTGTACTTTTACTCAAGTAGAACTATAGATAGAACACCTCTACTTTTACTAAAGTACTACTTTACTAAGAGTATTTACCAAGTGTGCTTTACCTTTAAACAAGGGTGGACAAGGTGCACTACTTCTGTACTACTTGAGTAAAGTTTGAGGACAAAATCAAATTTGCATAATTTTCCCCTTACAAATGTAGGCAATCAGCTATGACGTGTTTAGTGTCTCAAGTTTCCCTCTTTAATTTTGCACTGGAGCTACGAAGCCCATGTACTCCACAAATCAGCACTGTGCAAACTGCATGGCTAAATCATCACATACTCACTTCAAACCGTGTTGGGAAGTGATGTCAAATAGAATTGCTTGTGTGGTTTCTGACACTATATGACACACTGTTCTTTCATAAAAGTACACCCACGGCTTAGGCCTTAAAATGGATGCCATTACCAATAATGGGTAGGGCTGAAAGATTAATTATTTTTACATAAAAATCACAATTTAAAAAAGTGCAATTTTTTAAAAAGCCTATATTAAAAATAACTTTACTTTTATGTAAGGAAATTTAACCCCATGACACCCAGAACTGCCTGTAGATGAGTTAGACCAATCAAAAGTGACCAAACACCCATGTTGCTGTGTACATGACCACACAACCACAACTAAATGGTAGTCTCAACCTATATTCAGCATTCAAGCCTTGAGTCAGAAAATAATGGATATATACTGGTGTTCTTGGGCCCAAAAAACAGGCCTGATCTCAACTCAGAAAAAATAATCAGAATTGAAAAGACACAAATTTGCTCTGAATATTTGCAATAAGATGTTTTCTCCAAATATATTATGGGGCATTGCACTTTTGTCCATTCTTATATGTGCATAAGCGAGTCTATGAGGATACACGACACAGTTTGAGGCAAGTATGTGTGTTTTCTCTCTCTGTCTTGACTGTTTGGTGCACACCTGTCTGTTGCTGCGTGGGAGGCGGGCCAGTCGAACTCCTGTCATATCGAAAAGCCTCACTTGTCTGTTGTCATGCGGCAGAGCGATAATTCTTTGGTTCGCCGACACACTTATCCTATACATCAGAGAGGGAAAAGTGAAAACTGTTAAAACACACACACACACACACACACACACACACACACACACACAAACATTGTATGGTGAAAGGTATGTAAACATCCCTCCTAATTACTGGGTTCAGGTGCCACACAATCTCCACACACAAACACTGGCAGTAGAACGGGTCAAACTGAGGAGCTCTGCAATGAGTTGCATCACTCACAATAGAGTTTCAAACTGCCTCTGGAAGCAACATCATAAGAACTGTGGAGAGCTTCATTAAATGGGTTTCCAAGGCCAAGCAGTTGCACACAGGTCTAATATCAGTATGCGCAATGCCAAGTGATGGCTGGAGTCGTATAAAGCACGTCGTCACTGGACTCTGAAGCAGCGGAAATGTGTTCTCTGGAGTCACGAATCACGCTTCACTTTCTAGAAGTCTGATGGATGAAACTGGGTTTGGTGGATGACAGGAGAACGCTACCTACTGGAATGCATAGTGCTAGCAGTAAAGTTTGGTGGAGGAGGGATAATCGTCTTGGGGCTGTTTGTCAGGGTTTGGGCCCCTTGGTTCCAGTGAAAGGTAATGGTAATGCTACAACATACAAAGACATTTTAGACAATCATACGCTTCCAATTTTGTAGCAACAGTTTGGAGAAAAGCCCTTTCCTGTTCCAGCATGACTGTGGCCCTGTGCACCAGGCAGGGTCCATAAAGATACGCTCTGATGAGTTTGGTGTGGAGGAACTCTAGTGGCCTGCACAGAGCCCTGACCTTTACACCACCAAACACCTTTGAGATGAATTTAAACATCATTTGTGACCCAGTCCTTCTCGTCCAACATCAGTGCCTCAAAAATGCTTTTTTGACTAAATGGGCACAAATTTCCACAGACACTTCAAAAACTTGTGGAAAGCCTTCCCAGAAGTGTGGAGGCTATAATGTCCGCAAAGTGAGGCAAATCCATATTAATGCCCATGGCTCTGGAATGGGACATCGAACAAGCTCAAATAGGTGCGACGGTCAGCAGTCCACATATGTTTGACCATATAGTGTATATAAATTAATTTTAGCTCTAATTAGCTCCAATTAGTTCCATCAATCTGCTCAATCTGACAAAAAGTCTATATAATGAAAAATTCTATATAAGAAATGTTTTTTTTGTTTTTTTTTGTCAGGGGCTTATCATGAACCTTAAAAAGTAAAACAATGTCTCAGGCATCAGGCAGCATATTTATAACCATTTCATGTTATAACCGTCTGTGATTTTAAAGGCATTAAACTCTTCATCTGTCTGGTTCCTATCACCACCACTGTAAACAGTGTTTCACATCAAACCACTGTGAATAACTTTACATCTTAATGAGTTAATTATGCAGAAATTTTGAAAAAGCAGTGGGCTTCCCATTAAACCCCCTTTCCCAGCATGCAACAACACCCCCCGTAACGAGTGTGAAGGTCTACATGTGTTCTTCTGGGATGTGTACAGCCTGCAGAACTGTTATGGTGCTCTGCTTGCCATGGGTAAGTGGAGAAACCCTGGTGTCCGTCCCACCTAATGTGAGGGAAGCTCAGTTTTATTTTGGGGACACGCGGACAACGGCAGCGTATGGACACTGTTGGGATTAGAACTCCCATCACAGCAGCAGAGCAAAGCACACAGCAAAAGCACTTGGGGGACTCCACTTAACAATTAAACCACAGCTGAAGATTTATTACCAGCAAATGAAGGAGAATCAATCACTCTTTTGGAAATAAAAGATTTAAAGAACTGTATTCTGCATTGTTCTGTTATTTTATTTTGTGCCCCTTAAGCCTGCTTATAATGGCTTTAAGGCTTTATGTACAGTTAAAACAGCCTGTATCAACTATAATTAAACAGGCTGTTTTGGTCCCTGTAATGGTTCAGTTAAAAATCCAATTCAGTTTTCCCCCATACCCAAAACGTAGTCGACAGCCAAGATACATTTGGTGTTTGAAGTTTGGTTTTATAGGTTTGCACTGGTGCTAATAAAAGTCTCGGCTACCGAAAAAGATGTTTGGTTACATATACTTCCATTACTTGTTGGCTACATTAGCCTTGTAGCTCCATTGCAAAACTAAAGAACCTAACTTCAAACACCAATGTGATTGACTATGTTTGGGAGGGTTGAGTAGATTTTTCATTAAACCATTCCTTTAAGCCTGAAACACGTAAATGACCTCCACTGTAAACTTCAGTCACTCCTTTCGGATGTCTAGGTACTTCTGAATGCTGCAATGGTTCATCTGCTTCCTGACTGCCAGGAACAGCACAACGTTTAAAAGTTTGCCACTCCAATTAACTCTGCTATTCCGATGATGTCATGTAGTCAAAGCGCAGTGGTGGTTTGTTATGAGATAAAGTCATAACCGAATTAGTAAAGGTGGTAAAATGTTCTTTTTTTTTAGATACTCAGTTAAAAATTCATTTTAAAGCGTATTAACCAATACATTTGGGTGTATTGCTTTGATTTTATTAGATTCGTTGCTGTAGCAATGAATGAAAGCTGAAATCTAAATGGCTGAGATTTCTGCTGTGTCCCAAACCTCATACTAGCACACTAAATAGTATATAAAAAACAGTGCGGTACCATTACAAGTGCACTCATTAGTGTAGTTGGTAAAATACAGAAGTATGTGATTTGGGATGCAGCATTAGATCGGTCAACAATCCAGCTCCAGTGGCTGATTATATCTTTGCTGTGCTGCTCGTTTGCTCCTCACTTAAATTTCCAAGTTTAAGGTATTTCCTGACAGGGTGCTTTTATTGAGGCAAAATGGATGTCTAAACATTTTTCTATGGCATGATGTTGGCTTCTTATTCAGCAGCTTCTTTTTCAAAATTCGTTCTATGTATCAGGCACCTATACGTAACTGCAGCACCATTTAAGGAGGAAAAGAAATTTTTAATAAGAAGCTGGCGAATAAGACGCCAACTCCAGCTTAATTGTGTTTATTATTATAGAGCCCTGGCAGTTTTGGAAGCCACTTTAATTAGTGTTTGTAAAATTTCACACACTGGAATTTTCTGAACTTATGAGGTGCACAGGTTGTACGGATCTTCGTGTAGCATTTTCTGAAGACTGCATCTAAAGTATCCACATATCTCTCTATCCTTTTCGTGGTCATTCTGATCTATTTTGTTTGGATGAGGCATGCAATAGCAGAGCATAGTCAGAATTACAGCTTGCCAGCCAAAATGCCGGAGGGGCGTTCTTAATGACCCAATCGAAAACCACGAATAGGCTGTCTGCAACAACAACAACACTCAAACTGATGTGAATAAGTGGCGAAACTGAAGGCATACGTAAATATATTCATGATTGTGACATCACAACAATGATGAACGAACCTTTAAACACTGTTTCCACTGTACATCAAACTTTCATTAAAGAAAAAAAGCTAAAAAAATGTGGTTTCCCATGATTTTGCCCCAACAGTAAGAGAGCTGGAAGTTTTAAGAACAGTCCCCTGGCTCTTTCTAACACTTCATCGATCGGCACCTCTTACCTATTAACAGCCGAGTCGGTGCGGATGGTGGCTATCGGCGACCTCATGTTCTTTCAGGTCCCACACCTTGACGGTGCGATCGTCGCTGCCTGACACCACGTTATCTCCCACCGTGAAGACGGCTGACGTCACCGTGCTGCAACAAAAACAAGTGCTTGGTCAGTGACAGCTGTGTAAAAGTCTACAATCCCTTCCCATTTTCAACACCTCCCAGGCTTCCCAGAGTGGGAAACCACACCACCAGTAGCAATCACAAAACGCCACAATTATCCTGAGCCACGTTCTCTGAGTAAGAGCATATGGCACGTATCTGTGGGAGCTCCCTGTATCCACAGGAAGACAGGTCACATCTACAGACTGATTTAGATCATCACACCAAGTGCTTGTTTTTACTTGAGCCTGGAAGAGGGAAAAAAATGCTTGTTTCCAAGGCAACTTGACTGATTTTTGTGTCACTTTGGATGCGCTGGGATGTTTGGGAGATGACACGGCTCTTCCTGTCGTGAAAAGTGGGGGCGGTGACCTGTGATCCAGCACAGTGCCTCCCTGGAGGCAAGAGGAGAATCCAGATTAGGTGTTGGCACCTTGAAGACGACTGTCTCCAAATGCCACCCCATTCTTGCGATGTGCGCAGGTACTCAAGCACTTCGAGGTGCCAGCATTCAAATACTGAAATTAATATTCAGGTATTTGTTATGAATCATTATGGGAGATTGGAGAAAAGACACTGGCTAACAATTCAGTGAAACACTGACTTTCTGATTAATTACTCATAAATACGTATCTCAGCTCAGGACTAGCTTTCTCTCTAACCTACCTGTAACAAGCAAAGATACTTTCTCTAGGTAGACAAAGCACACTCTGGATAAGACTGTCTGCTAAATGCTGTAAATGCAAATGTACATATCTTTTCATGACTTATCCAGTCCCAAAAAACCCAGGATGAAAGTACTCCAGTACTGAATCTCCAGAGGAAAATGATAAGCACCTAAATTAAAGTGTAATATGTTGATTTTAAAGTAATTACAGTATGTGCTATCAACAGAAAGGCTGTTGCACAACGAACACAACACAAAGAAGCGAGACGAAAATGTGAAACATTTGGGTGTGATATTTCACACGAAAAGCATACACATCCGACGCGACGCAATTTTTTGGAAATTTCCCCAAGTTGAACTTTGTCAGTTCATTCAGAACATTCAAAAGCTGAAATATGCCAGTTACTGGAACACAGTCAGTTAGTCATCTTGGGTGTCCTCATGCCAACAGCAGAGGCGACCGTGACTGGTCAGTGAGTTTTTGTCGCTGGCGAAGGGTCAATAAAATATTATCACATCTTCACAGTCTGAAAATCGCTTTTGGTGTGCAAGGTATCTTCGGTTATACTTGTGCTCAAATGAATTTATTGTCTGGGGGGAAAAAAAAAACATTCTGTGTGTAAAATCCCGTAAGTTACATCATAAGCTAAGGTTACAGCTGACAACAATTACCATCCTGCTAGAAGATAACATTTAACGTTGTGTACTAACATGCCTGAATATATTTTATGCAATAAAAAAAGATCACAGAAACTCATGATTATATTTTCCATGACTTTCAAGTACTAAGTTTTTTTTTGTTTTGATTATTTTTCCAAGAATAATTCAGTCATAGATTTTGGCACATTTATTTTCTTTGACTGTCCAGGTTTTCCAGGATCCGTACGAACCCTGGTTTGGGACAAGATGGCAGTTTACTGTATACTGAATACTGCACCAGTACATACTGTATACTGAATACTGCACCAACACACACTGTATACAATGTATACTGCATACTTCAACAGTACATAATGTATACTGCACCAGTGCGTACTGTATATTATACCAGCATATACTGTATACCGCATACTGCACCAGTATATAACTTATACTGCATCAGTACATACTGCATCAGTGTATACTGCATATTGCACGCTGCACCAGTATCTAATGTATACTGCATACTGCACCAGTCTATACTGTACACTGCATGCTACTCCGATTATGAGTATGCAGTATCCAGCATGCCACAACTAGCGTCAAGTACCATGTACAGTTATATACAAAAGTTCGTGAGCCCCTGGTCAAATTACATGTTCTGTTGTAAACAGTAAGTTAACAACACATCCTCTACAGAGAACAGACCTCTGCACATTTCAATGAACAGTTACTGCTGAATTTAACATATTGAAAAAAAAATAAAACAATGTAACTTGTGCAAAAATTTTCTTATTTTTCTAAATAATTAACAAAAATAGAAATTGTGCACTGAAATGTGTTATTGCTTATGCTTATTTTCACTTACAAAATAAACAAACCATATAACTTAACTAGTCTTCTAACTTTATGACCGTACCTTACTGCAGGGCAGGGGTGATTCTCAGGATCTGCTTCATTTTCTTCACCCTCAAATATCCCTTTAGCAACTGTTGCTAGCGTGTTTCCACACTGCATATATTAATGTAATAAAACAATTTACTACACTACTAAGACTGGGGGGGTCATCCCTCCACGTCAGGGATGTTCAGCTCCAGTGAAGCAGAGTTTGGTACCTGCCCTCTTCAGAATACACCTACTAAACCTGGCTATTAACAGAGGAGTTGAATCAGGTGAGTAGTGAGTAGGGAAATCACAACTGTGCTGGACACCAGAGTTGAAAATCCCTGCTATAGACAGTGCACAGCTCCTGAACGGGTCAGGCACACTAATTTAATGGACCTAATATTTCTCATCTACAGTGTCACTCCTCACCACCATTCTGCCTCCTCTCATATCCCCCCTCCCCTCTGGAGGAGTTGTGAGTTGCTGGAATTACAAAAACGGGGCTGGGAGAAAAAAAAAAAGAAAGGATTCGATTTGGTCCTCCGTTCTGCCTGCTGATTAAGATTAGCACAGTCCGTGCTAGCCGGCCTACTAGCCGCTTGCCCTGCTAATTTGAATTGACATGATATTAAGGTTTAATTAGGGCTAAATTCTGCTGCATTAAGGGATCCGGGCCGGGCTCGGCTGGTGCTAATGGTGGTGCCCGGCTCGCTGTAGCATGGTTCACATCGAAAGCAGAGCGTGGAAACACTTTCTGACATTGCGGCTCGCCATGGGAGAGCAGGGGCGGAGGGGCTGGGCAGGAGGAGGGGTAATAGATTAAAAGCTTGATTAAAATCCTATTAGAACTCAGACGATATTTTGGAAATGTTCCGTCTCCCCCGGGGGACACTGACAAGCAAGGTCGAGACTCATTAGGGGAAGGGGAACGTGCAAGAGTGTGAGGTTGGGGGAGGGGGTCACAGCAGTAATAAAGAGATACAATGCACACGGACTGTGTGACGGCACCAACTGAGACTGGCATCGCCAGTTCAGACTGCTCAGTATACACGTATATACATAACACTTTCCAGTAAACTTAAGCAAGCAAGCCAAAAAGTAGTTTCCCTCTCCTGGGTTACAAAAATGTCTGCATATTAGTGGGGTTGGGTGATACGAAATTTACAGTAGTGTGCAGAAACTCGAGACCCTTTATTTATTGAATTTACTGTCAAACCAGCCATTAAGTACAAGTTCTTCATTTTCCAAGAGACATTTCTGAGGTGATTAGATACATGATAATCCACATCAATAAGGAAAGTCAAAGGAAATTAAAATGAGTTTCAAATGTGGTGTTCAAAAACCTTACTAAAAGATACAGAGAATGGGACTGGACAATTGGACAAGACCTAGTAGACCACCAACACTGTCCACATCAGACAAACAGCACTTAAAGCTTTCATCTTTGAGAGAGAGGAGAAAATCAAGCTCCACTTCAGATCTGAAAAAATTCACAGGAATTTCTGTCCACCCTTCCACTGTGTGAAGACAACACAACACTATGGGTCTAAACGGATGTGTAGCTGTCAAAGACATTAATAAGGAAAGGAACCACAAGAAGAGGACAATTTACAATACAAAAAAGCTGCAAATGGACTGTCCACCCCTGAGCTTTGACTTCGTCATCAAATGTTTCTAGGATTACTTGGATTGTGAGCAGCAGAAAAAGAAACCGACTTCTAAGACTGAACTTTGGAGGTGTGGAAAAATATCCCTGCAGATTTCTTTGAAAAACTGAAAGTGGGTCTCCAGAAAAGAAGCAGTAATAAAGGCAATAATAAATTAAAAGTAATAAAAGTAATAAAGTAATAAAGGGTGGTCATATTTACTACTACAACATTGTACATAGAGTTGCATTCTGTGTAATATTTCTGTTGAATTTTTGTTTTTGGCATTGCAAAAAGGAACAACTTGTGCTTAATGGCAGCTTTAACTTAAATTAAATAAATGAAAGTCTCTCTGACTTTTGCACAGTACTGCATATCATATTTCCCACTATCCATCCAAGAACCTTTGTTTAATCAGCCTTCCTGGCAGTGTTTACCCCAAGGACTGAGAGTTCTGTATAACTGCAGAGTATAATGTAGTTATGGGTGTCATTCATCCAGTGAAAGGTGGTGACTGTGTGTCTTCCTCACTCATGACTCGAGTTTTTGGTTATCCCAGGTTTAATGTTTTTAGTCTCTCTGGTTAAAGACTGTTATCTCATGGCTGATGTACCTCATAAAGGGTGGATCAGGCTAATATTGTGTGGGCTATTTATTATTTTATTTTTTACAGTTTTTCATATTTTAGTTCTATTTTAATGTTCTATATTTTCATTTATTAACTATTTTTATTTTGCTTTTTATTAACGTAAAATATTATATTGTTATATTATTGACGTAAATTTGAATTGCCTTTGTGTTTAAAATGTCCTATATAAACAAAACTTGCTTTGTAGTATTACAGTATAATACTACACCAAAGTATTACCATCATTATAACTATTATTATTTTAAAAAATTAAACAAGAGGACAAAATGTATCTTCTTCACCTTTTAAAACCAAACTTAGGGCGTGAGACAGTTTGCACCTGAAAAGCTTCCTGTTCCTCATTGTGTGAAGGCTCACTGTCACACACACTAACACTGCAGCTTTCAAGTGCTGAAAGGTACCTGAAAAGCTCTGAAGCCAAATTAATTCCAAGTGAGCGTTTTTTGAAACGAGTACTTCGTCTCTTTACATCCTCGAACTTCCTGATTCTGTTTTTCATAATTCTACTTCGCAGCTAGTGTCCAAAAACGTTTCACATTGTTTGCTGTAACTAACAAAAGGAGCTCTCTGTTCAACATTCCTAAATATATGCTGTAAATATGTTATGCCTACTGTAATATGAGATGCATATAGCAGTATATATAGTTGTGTAATGCTTAAACTGCCTTTCGCTCTTTTTGTTGGGTTTCTATTCTTGTCGGAGATATTTATGGCTGATTATGTTGGATTTGTTTTGGGAGCTGGGCGTCTAGGATATGGAAAAACACCTAGGAACAAAGTCACATGTTTTTTTCTTTATACCCTATATACACGCCCTTTCATATTAAACAATGGATATAAGCACCTTGGGGACACTAATCAGGTGGGTTATTCATTTAGCATCACATTTGCTACTTTTACAACGTTGTTTTTTTTTTTTAATGAAAAGTTTGACAAACATAGAAAAAAGCCTTAATGAAAACAGTAGAAATTGAAAAATAAATAAAATACAAAATAAAAATCAACAGAATTTGCATTCACATGCTCGCTTGAGGTGAAAAGAAATGATAAAATACGTGTGAAAACACATTTGTCAAATAAAGAGTAGTATAAATAAATATTTGCATAAAATGTTCTATGCAAATATGTAGTAAGTATGTTTATGCCCTGCATTAGCTACAAAACATGTCAAAGACGGTAAGCAGACATAAGGCACCTGCGCTAACTGATTTCTGAGCCACTGTGACTGCGTTCTGTCTTCACACTGAAACATACAACGTGAAATACAAAAATACAGTCATAAAATCAAATAAAATAGCAAAAGTGATTGCTCAGCATCAGGGATAGACAGATATAAAAACGTGTACTGGCCACTCGGGCCAAGAAACCAATGAATCTTGTACCCAAAATTAAGAATTCATTGCCAAAACTGTAGACACATGCTTATCATATACACTTAATTTACAATTACCATGCATCTGCACCAAAAAACAGGTGTTGCTTTGAAAAAGCAAACTCAAAACTCAAAAGCAAATTCTGACAAAATCTGATTTGATGAAATGGGTCCCATATCCCAAACACACAAGCTCTGAATTTCACCCAGGAGGGTGAAAAACAATATATCCAAGCCAAGTGGCTTCTCAGGCCACAGGCTCTGCATTTTTATGACCAAAAGATGTAATGTTGCAGGCAGGACACCTGGCAGTAGGAAATGTTGACCTCTGCACAACAAGATTTCAGTGTAGACTCACTTATTTCTCAGAAGTGTTTTATGGACTCGACACAGGGAGTTTTCTTCTCTCGGGAAACAGAACCTTACCCTCATCCTCTTTTTACGACATAGTTGCTGGAACTCAAATTGGCAGCTGGATGGAAACCTGGCTACTGACTAACCCTAAAGCAGAGGGCAGATGGGGGATATTTTCTGGAGCATTTACTGTTAACATCACCCTGAGGCTCAACTAAGGGTCTAAATATCAAACTTCAGGCCGAGTTCGAGATGACTTTTCAAATACAACATCAGACTCAGGTTTTCTAAGCGGAACTGATTACTATAATGCTTTTTTCCCCCCAAGCTTCCTAAGAAAACAATCCATCCTCTACACAATACAGCAGCATGAATCCTAACAAAAACAAAATGGAGCTCTCATATCACCCCTGTTTTGAAAGAACTGCACTACCTGTATCATTCAGGTTAGATTTTAAAGTTCTGCTACTAGTTTTTAAATGATATTAAAGCACCTGTGTATCGTGTACCTCACAGAGTGCCTGTTAATATTCCAGCACATAATCTTAGATCTGCAGATACTGGCCTTCTGCAAATACCTTCTGTAAAACACAGAAAATATGGTGAGGCCACTTCCAGTTATTATGCTTCTAAACTGTGGAACTCAATTCCACCTTTTATTAGAGAGTCAAGCTCAGCACTCATTTTTAAAAACATTTGAAAACGTATCAGTTTAACTTAGCGCTTAATTAAAACTCTGCGTCTCTTTGGTATTCATCAATTGTAATTTGAATGTGTCACTGTCTAACATGACTTTAAAGTTGTACTCATAGTTTCTCCCCTTACTGTCAAGCTTTATCACCTGTCTGTAAAGCAGTTTTAGCTGCCATCAGTATGAAAAGTGCTCTATAAAATATATTCTTCTTATTATTAGTTTTAATTTCCTTATCATAATGAGTTTTTTTTTTATGAAGTAGATTCTGTGCACTTTCATGCATTTTCTTTCTTGCATTCTCTCTCCCATGTAACATTAGCTATGTTGTGCTGAATAGTTTGAGGTGTGGGCGTACGTATCCCTGAATGAAACCATGGATGATGAGATGGATGTGTTTGGTTGGTTAAAGGTCACAGCAGATCTTTCCTCTTGCGTATTAAGTTTGCCTGCAGTACTAAGCATTTCTGCAGTAGCAGCAGCGGGAGGAACTTAAGTGCAGTGGGGCTCAAGTTAACAGCTGATCAGATGGTGGTGGATGCTGTTCTCTGTCTAGTACTATCACTTTTTCTAAACAATACTGCCACTGCAAATTAAACTGCGATTATTTTCAATGAATTAAGGTCCAGTGACCATTTGCACAAAACCTCTACTAAGTTAAACACTTAAGGGATATATTTAAAGCTGTAAATGTAAATTTTCAACTGTCAAAAGTGCTGAAACTTACACTTTGGGTTTACAACTCAGTTTACAATTTTTTATATATATATATATATTTTTTCACTTGAGACTTAAGCATTTCATACTTGAAGAGATTTTATGGAGCTTACTTAAGGTGAAGGCCAAAATCCAATCAAGATTTAGGCGACTGACAACAGGACAGTTATTTTGCCAAGAGGACCCGCAGGAAGGCCAGACTGCCAGTTAGTTATGGCTGTGTTGTCACATACTCAGCCCTTGGTGTTCAGTTGCCTCTGATTGGTCTAAGCTACGTGTTATCAGGTTAAATTTCCACACATAAAACTTAAGACAACATTGTTGATAATATAAGCTATAATTTAAATGGCAGCTATTGCGATTAGAGAAACTGATCTCCGTTGACAGGTGATTTCTAGCAGGTTCAGGCTTTGATTTCATACCCATGCAGATCTCTGGGCTCAACAGGTTTATGTATGTAGCCTAATCCCATCCCCCCTCCTGCCAGTGACAAAGTGAGACTGTAGTCCTGAGGTGAGAGGCCTGGAGTCTCTGAGGGAGCAGACACAGTGAGCTGTGTGTTGAGCAAGACTGCTGCCACTTCTCATTTGCAGCTCGCCACTCATTAGCAGTTAGTGTGCTAATATTGCACGATTACGATGCTGTCCTTTTGAGTGTCACCACACATTGTCAGACTTCATTACCCATAATTATTTCTGAGCACGTCATAGTGACTGACACGCATACAGAGTCCCCCGCAGCTCCTCTTTCTGACTGTTTCTCGAGTATGTTCTCCTAAGTGAGGATTCTGCTTCCTCTGTGTGTGTGTGTGTGTGTGTGTGTGTGTGTGTGCGTGCGTGCGTGCGTGCGAGACGATGCACACACACACACACACACACACACACACACACATACACACACACACATACACACACATACACACATACACACCCCACATATCACACACTCAGAGCAAAGAGTTCCCACAGAAGGCCCATATGGCCACAGTGCTGATCTCATCAGGCCTCCAGAGGCGGAAAGCTAATCAAGTGATGCTGGCATATGTCAGCTGAAGCTAAAAAAAACTCCAAGTTTAAAACTTTCAACAGAAAGTAACAGGAGAGGAGAAGAGAGGACAGGAGAGAACACAAGGACAGTAGAGTGGAGAAGAGAAGAGAAAAAGAGAGGAGAAGAGAAAGGAAAAAGAGAAGAGAAGAGAAGAGGGGAAGAGAAAAGAAAAGGAGAAGAGAGGAGAAGTGAAGAGAAGAGAAAGGAAAAAGAGAAGAGAAGAGAAGAGAAAGGAAAAAGAGAGAAGAGAAAGGAAAAAGAGAAGAGAAGAGAAAGGGAAAGGAAAAAGAGAAGAGAGAAGAGAAAGGAAAAAAGAGAAGAAAGAAGAGAAAGGAAAAGGAAAAAGAGAAGAGAAAGGAAAAAGGGAAGAGGAACGTGATGCTGCATGTTTGTCTGTGTGCTGTACAGATGTGTGTGTGTGTGGATGGAGAGAGTGGGTAGTCTAAGGGAAGTGCTCAGCTCCTGTTAGGTGTTGGGCAGGGCTCATTCATCTTGTGGTCCCAAAGCAGTCAAGCATAAATTCATGCTGACAGAGCTACTCCTCTAACTGTCTGTATCTCTTTCTCTTTCCCTCTCTTACTCTCTGTCTCTCTCTCTCTCTCTCTCTCTCTCTCACACACACACACACACACACACACACACACACACACACAGCGCTCCCCTTGAAGACCTCAATCAACTTTAACACTTCACTTTGTTGCTGCACATTACCCCCAGAATATTATATAGGTAGGCCTACATTATACTATATGTGCATGCAGTAGTGTACAGTAGTGCACAGACACATTCACACACACTTGCATTCAAAAAGATTCAGCCCCCTCGAAGAGCAAGGCCGTTTGATAATATACATAAAAAAATTGATACAAATCAACAAAGGCTTTAGTGAACAGTCAAAGACGATTTACTAATACATGTTCAAGCGATTTCGAGAAACAAGTTGAGTTTACTGCTAAGAGTTAAAATAAAAAAAAAAATAAAAAAAACATTCTCTCCACAAATGTCCATGTGCAAAATTATTCAACCCTCAAAGTCAGTATTTCATGGCACATCCTTCACACTTCATAACCTCCAATAAACATTTCTGACATCTCTCTATTGGAATCTTTGCCCATTCCTCATGTGCAAAACCTTCCAGCTCATCAATGTCCCTTTGTTTCTGTGCCGCCACAGCTTCCTTTAAATCCCACCGACGATTTTCGATGAGATTTAAATCCAGGGACTAAGATGTTTACTCAAAGATATTTCAGCATCAATCCCTGACCCAACACCTTCTTCTCCCAAATGGCCTGGTATTTCAAAGAATCCATGACGGTAGTCATACAGTCAAATTTGCCAGTTCCAGCAGCAGCAAAGCACCCCTCAACAGGATCAACTGCCATGGTTGACCACATGGATGGTGTTCTTATTGTCACATGCTTTGCTATTCTTACACCAGATATACTGCTGATCCATGCGTTCACACAGTTCATCACTCCATAAAACTGTCTCCCTGAACTCCACAAGCCCCTCCAAACTCCTTCTTGCATATTCAAGTGAATTTTATGTGCTTTTTTGGTCAAGAGTGGAGTGCAGTGAGGTGTCCTGGCATGAATTCCTTGCTTGTGTAATGTAATTTTATCCTCTTCACTGATACTTTTGTTCCTGTCTTCATCATCAGGTCATACTGCAAGTCTTTGGCAATAATTTGAGTGTTTTTCTCAACTGTTCTATTTAAATGTCTGATTCTTTGTGGTGAAATGTTGCTCTTTCTTCCACACCCAAGTAGGTTTGCTGGTGTACCATGAGTATTAAATACATGTATGATACATCCAACTGTGCCTCTTTGAACTTTAAGGCCTTTTTGGTCAAATGAAATTATTTCTTCTCTTAGCTTTTGTGAGAGCTTTTTTTTTCCTTTGCCATGTTTGCTGCTGAGCTTGAGCACAAAGGAAGGGATTTATAAATGTATCACAGCTAAAGCAAATTAATCATTATAGAGCTCCCAAAGGCTTAACTGTGTTGCAGCACAAGTTTGTAGCCTTACACAATAGCAGTGATTTAAAAACCATTCATCTTAAATAGGGCTTGAATAATTTTGACTTGGCTGTATTAAGAAAATATCATTTCACTCAGAAATATGACATCAAACATTTTAACTATCAGGTCATTTAAAAATTGAGTCTCACACACGCGCACACACACAGGCGCACGCACGCACACACACGCACACACACTCACACACACTCACACACACTCACACACACCAGTGGCATTAACAAGAACAAGATATTTTTCCAAAATTAATAAAAAGACAAGAAGAAAACAGGTCAGGTAGGCTGCCAAGGGGCCAATGGCTACAATGAAGGAGCTGACAAGTACTAGTTGCTCCCTACATGTAACAAACTCCCATATCGATCATATGTCTGGACTATGGGGGTGCGATGGCAGGAAAGAAGCCTTTTCTCAAATGTCCCAGCCAGGCTAAAAACGTGCACGAAGAAACACTGTCTCCTTAAACCACATGGACAAATCACCAAGAGAACACCTCAGCCACTGTGAAGCATGGTGGCGGCAGCATCATGCTTAGGGGCAGCTTTACTTCAGCTGGAACTGGGGCATTAATTAAGGTGGAGGGAGTTACGAATAGCTCCAAATACAGATAATTTTTGGCACAAAACCTTCGGGCATCTGCTGGAGCGCTGAAGATGAGAAATTTCAGCTTTCAGCACAACAACGGCCTAAAGCAGACATCAAAATCAAAAAAGGAGTAGATTCGCCAAAAGAAGAACAATGTTTTGGAATGGCCCAGCCAGAGCACAGACCTGAATTCAGCTGCAAATCTGAGGAGTGACCTGAAGAGGGCAGTGCACAAGAGATGCCTTCACAATTTGACAGATCTAGAAAGCTGCTGTGGAAGAGTGTGAAAATATAGCCAAGTCAAGATGTACAAAGCTGCTCAAAAAAGTGCTGTAATAAAATCAAAAGCTGCTTCAACAGAGTATGATTTTAGGGGTGTGCACAGTTATGAAACCAGGTTATTTTAAGTTTTTTATTTTTCTGATTTTTACCCTAAAATGTTTGATTGTTTTCACTTTTTTATGCATTCACACACAAACACAAAAAAACAGACACCTTTCTGTGCTCTACTGTGTGCACATACACCCACACACCCTTTCCCGTTCTGCAAATAAATTCTGTGACCCAAAGCTTGACTCCATCAGTCGCTCTGAACTGACACTCCACTGCAGGCTGTGGCTAATTAATACATTACCATGGCAACATGTCTCAAAAGCAAACCACATGCCCTGCTTGGAATATCATATCTAAAGAGTCATCTGGGCCAAACAATAATCGAAAGAAGTGAGGCTCGCTGCACTTCATTAGTCTGAGGCAGAAGCTAAAAAACATTAGATGAGTTTTTAATGGATCTTCATTAATGTTTTCAGTCTGCAGTCTGACTGTAAGAGGCAAAAATAACTCAAATCACAGGTACAAATGTGTACAGATCATAGTGTGGGGGGTGTGTGAGTGGGGAGAGACAGTGATATAGAAAGACTGATAGAGAGAGAGTAAAACAGACAGACTGAATAAGAGACTGAATGACAGAGAGACAGAGAGGCAGAGAGAGACAGAGAGAAAGACAGACTGAGAGAGACTGAGAGAAACTGAGAAACTGACAGTGGCAGAGAGACTGAGAGAGAGACCGATACAAAGAGAGAGAGAGAGAGACTGATGGGGCAACAGAGAATTGACAGAGAAATTATAGACAGACTTACTGAGAAACTGATAAAAAGCCTGAGACTGAGTGAGAGACTAAGTCAGAGACAGAGACTGATGGAACCACAGAAAGACTGATAGCAAGACTGACAGACAGAGAGAGACTGACAGTGACAGATAAGTACACTAAGAGAGTGATGGAGACTGACAGACAAACTGGAAGGCTGATCGAGACACAGACTGAAAGACTAAAGGAGCAACAGAGAGACTGAGAGACTGATAGAGAGACTGAGAGTGATAGAGAAACAGGTAGAGAGAATGACAGAGAGACTGTTAGAGAGACAGAGACTAAGAGACTGACAGAGAGACTGTAAGAGTGACTGATGGAGACAGAGACACAGCAAGAGATAGACAGAGAGACTGACGCAGAGACTGAGAGACTGATGTAGAGACAGAGAGAGACATACAGACAGAGACTGACTAAGAAACTGACAGAGAGACTGAGAGACTCATGGTGTGATAGAGATTAAGACTGAAACAGAGAAAGAGATTGACAGACAGGCTTATAGAGACTGAGGTAAAGACAGAAAAAGAAAGCAACTGAGAGAGACTGAGAGACAAAGAAAGAGACTGATAGACTGAGAGACTAATGTAGAGACACAAAGAGACAGAGAGACTGATGTAGAGACAGAGACAGAGAGAGAGACTGATGTAGAGACAGAGAGACAGACAGAGAGACTGATGTAGAGACACAGAGACAGACAGAGAGAGAAAGAGAGAGAGCGACAGACACACAGACACAGAGAGAGACTGTTGGAGAGAGACTGATAGATGGTCTTGAGGGAGCATTTGACTGCATCAGTGAATTTTCAGCCCGAAATAATGAGCCTCGTCTCATCAAGCCTGTGTGGACGGCACTGACGTCACTGAGCCGACCACACCAAACCCAGAGCCTGCTGACCACCCCACACCCACCACAGCACACAGTACAGCTCACACACAGCTGTTTTCTTACAATGGTGTCAGTGAGCTTGTGTTCATCGACAAGATCATGAAGTCAGAAGTGTACGAAGACATTTTGGGTGAAAGAAACGTCTCAATCTAAAACACACCAACTGACTTCCGAATGAAGACTGTGCCAATAAGAAAATGCCCATCTTTGAATGGCCTGTCTAAAATAAAAGTCACGTGGTTTGACATTTTGTTTCCCAACACAATGAACTTAATGTAGTATGGCACAAATGTCCAAATAGTTTAGTTTAGATTATTACTGAATAATAATAATAATAATAATAATAATACATAGCAATTGGTATGTGTGAAATAATGCAGCTAATACACTGCATACAGTTTCACTGAGTGATGTTAGAAAACCCTGAAGCAGCTACGTTCTGATGAGCCACAGGTGAGTGAGATCAGAGCACAACCTTCCACATTTCTGCTAGAAATGAAACTGTAAACATTTGAGCACCTGCTGTTACAGAACAATTGAGTCCAAGTCCTTGCAAGTTCAAAAGTTACCCCATAGGCAGGGTTAAGTGTAACAGACTGGGGGTCCAGCTGTAACACTGACCAGAAAAGTCAAATAAAATTATGTACACACAATCAATTCAGTACAATTCCATACACTGTAAATGCATATTTATGCATGTGCATTAAAGCATTATGTTGCTCCCTGAACTTATCATTGTGTGCAGTTTAATAAAGGTGACATTACAGCCATATTTCTGAAGATATATCTTATATATGTGTGATACGTGTGTTTTGTTCTATGCTGAATCATTTTAATGCTCACAGGACCTCCTATAACAAACAAACAAACAAACAAACAAACACAGCTTGTGCAGCAAAAAGGTTAAAACATACTAAAAAACAAGACCATATTAGACCAGTATTCTCTATAATGTCAATAGTAAAAAAAAAAAATCAATGACGAATTTGTTTACATTTTCAGAGTGGCATCTTATCTAGAGTGAGTTAACGACTTCAAGTGATTTAACAAATGTTACTCTTATAAATATCACTGAAGCTCATCATGTTACATTACTAACGTTAGTCACTGGAATATTCTAAACTGTATCAGTCTCTGTCAATTAGAAGAACTTAGCAGGCTACTTCAAAAACAATACAATGTCTCTGTTTCAATATGTGTTGTCTTTGTACTATTTTTAATTAAATATAGGGTTTTAATGATTTGCTCAACACTGCATTCTGTTTTTATTTACAATTTGCACAGCGTCCCAACTTTTTTGAAACGGGGCTGTACATCATAACACAATCTTTATAAATATCTCTTTTTTGGACAGAAGCTTGACCTAATTCAGTACAATGGTCCATATATGTAAATGATCTGTTTCGACTGGCTGTCCTGTAATGAGCCTCATTCAAAAAACAGTCTGTCTGTCAGTTTGTCTGTCAGTCCAGGCTGAAACACTCCTAATTTCAGTGTGAGCTGTACATGACAAAACATCACAAAAACAAATTTACAACAGCCTGTTTTTCCACTTTAGTTTCCATATACAGACTGTAAGGACATGAAAGTGAGAGAGAGCGAGAGAGAGACACAGATATATATATATATATATAGACAGAGAGAGAGACAGAAAGAGAGAGAGAGAGAGAGAGAGAGAGAAAGAGAAAGAGAAAGAGAAAGAGAGAGAGAGAGAGAGAGAGAGAGAGAGAGAGGGAAAGAGAGAGGGAGAGAGAGAGTAATTGACTCAGCTATGAGCGCTGTGACAGTGGGAAACGCCCTGTGGCAAGGCGGCTAATCTCATTACTCTGATTGTCTATTGGCGAGCATTACTGTGGGATCTGACGGAATTATGCATGTCGAGCTTCCACGTAACGAGCGGCGTGTAATCCGGGCCGATCAAAGACTCGGGCGGCCCCTCGGCCCTGGACCTTAACGAGCACGCGCCGCTCAAAACTTCCAACCAGGGGGGCAGACAGGCCGTGAATTTTCACATAAAGGAGCTCAAAATGGGAGTTTTTACTGGCTGTGAAGGGCCAAATTACCCTGCACAAGGGATTACAGAGGCAGCGCTGATAATTGAGCAGTTTTCTGCTATCAAACTGAGCGGTGCCACTAAATTATACATAGCAGGCAAATGGAAGGTTTTGCTGGTGCTCTTCAGTTCGCAGGGAATTAATGTGGATGTTCGCTAGACATGCCAGAGTGTGTTTAGGATTAAGATTTTGTTGTTTACTATGATGTTAAAAGCTACACTGCCATCTGGTGGTGAAAACTGGGACTGTTTACAAGAGGTTTGAACAGTGACAGAAGGTCTTGGCATTAACATACACTGGTGTTCAAAAGGTTGAAATCACTTATATCACTTATTTATATTATACATATACTTGAATTATATTAATAATTGCTGTTATTTTATTCATCAATAACTTATTAAATATGCAACATAGATTGGGATACTGCAAGCTAGTAGGAAAGCTTTTTTTTGGGTACACCAATAAATAATAATTTATAGACTAACTATTCTTTTAGAGCACTTTCTTGATAAGTTTTCTACCTGAGATTTGATCACTTTTCAAATACAAGGCGTTCTGGAGGGTAATTTTATTTTTATAACTTTATTCTTAATGTTTTACGGCCTTTTCTCAGTCATTTTAGAATAAACTACAGCTCTCATTTTTCTTTTTTTTTACAGATTTACACTTATTAGATGAATAAATTTAGAAATTGTAGAGTAGCAGCATACAGCATATAGCATACAGTGATGGCAAACTTCTGAACACCAGATCTGACCACAAGTGGACAGCACTAAGAAAAGGGTCCAATGCGTTTTGTTAATGCATCGTGATCAGGGACCAGTTGCCCCAGCTATACGTAGGTTCCAGTGTAGGCTAACTACTAAATAAGTGTTTAATAAGTTTAGGTTTGTGCATTACTAAATTAAAACACCACACAAACTTTTTTTTTTTTTTTTGGTAGTTACTAATAATTTACACCTCCCTCTAAGCAGGAATAAGTGTTGCATAAACCAACAGAAACTTCATGGATATCACAAATAAAACCAAAACCACGACCTGACTAAATGCTGTGTACTATGACTTACAGCTGTAATCATAGTTAAAACTAACTAGTGTTAACTAATAACTTAGTAAAGACGTTGCAAATAAACTTAGGCAAAACAGGAGCAAGCCAGTCCTGATCACTTTGCAGTTGCAGTGTGAATGCTAAAGCACTCTGATCCGTCCTTGACAGCCTCAAAAGACCGTCTAAACGACTGATTCATCAAAGCAGAGACAAATGGAGTGGGTAGTTTCTCTCTTCATCTTCTCTCCTGTTTGCTCTAAGTCGAAAAGTCCATACAATCTAAACGCAACACAGATGGTATATCAGTATCAATGGGTATGGATACGATGGAATGGATATCGAAAAATGAACGTAATCTGATTTTGTAATAAATCCATCCTGAAATAAAACTCACACTGTGTGTTTATTAAAATAGCTAATTTTAAAGCTTAGTAGTTTATTTCATGATCTAATAATAAGAACAACAACAACTGTAAAAATCAACAGAGAATAATCAGATTGCAAATTTTCTTTTAAACTGTAAAATCTTTCTAACTTAACGTCAGTTAGTTTGATCTACCTTCCTCTCTTCTCTCCTTCTTTTTTATATCGCTCTCCCTCGCCTGGGGCACATAGACACAGGCAGACTGGGTTGGTTGTCGCCACATGTTTCCACTTCAGGTATCTGTCATTTCAAATTAAAAGCCCTTTGCAGAGTTTTGTAATTACGACTTCATGTCATTTAACAAAATACATATAGGAAAACGGTGTAATTTAATACTCCAGCAGATAATATTTAATATAAAAGGAAAACTCGGCTGAGTGCACATTTAAATCACAACCATCTCACAACAGGCACAGTCCACACCCAACCTGCAAAAGGTTTACGGCTTTTCATCTGTCGATGAAACAAAATGATGTCAAGAGACATTTTGACACCAGACAGCCCTTTTTAGCTTATGGCTTCTTACAAACTGCATTACTAAAGTTTCATCTTTTGAGAAAAAGAAAACACATATTCACTACACTGACTGGCAATTCTCAGACAGACATCTCTTTTCTGACAAAACACTGTGTTTATTTAACGTCACAGAATTAATAAAAATGAAAGGCATGGAACTTAATGCACCACTGCACCATATTCCAGGGACAATGAAACAGCAACAGCAAAAACTCCACCTTAATACGGCCACTTCTACCCTCAGCTCACCAGCATTCAAGACAAATAAAAAGTGATTCTCACTCTAAAGGTTGTACAGTCTCTCTGTTACAGCTCTGGGTAAAGGATCCATGTATGCTTTGTCAGGTTTAAATGTATTCATTTGCAAATGTTTTTCTTGAAGTGAACAGGTGACAATTACACTGTTTAATTTACAGCTCAAACAGTGTTTAATTTTCACCTTAATAATTTTTTAAAGTAAATTTAAATTCAAAGTGAAAAATGTATTTTAGCCTTAGTGATGTGTGCAAAACGTTCTTTCTGTAGTTTACTAGAGGAAAAGGAAAATATAAATCATAGGTTTCATAACAAAATAGTGTATCTCTGAAAGGGTGGGAACGGAAGGAAAACGTTCCTGTGAAAAAGAAGAAATGCTCAAAAACAAAAAAGAATAAAAAAATTACAACTATACCATCTAAATAAACATCTAAACAAATTTAAGACTCAAGAAATAATTATAAAGGTGATTAATGGTGAAAACCATTAATCCGGCCATGGGGAACTATTTTCTGACTTTTGTAAAGGACATCACACAAGAGATTTGTGATCACTATTCAAGTACTAAGAGAGGTGAAGAGCTCCTCCAAGAACTTCTCCACTACAGGTTTGATACACCTTAAAAATGACATTCTGCTTGATATCAGAAAGCAAAGTCCCTGTGAGAACAACAACAACGTCATCTGTAGCCACAGTTTTTGAAATGACTAAAAACTCAAAAAAACCGAGCCGAAGTGCAAAACAAAAAATAATGGAATTCACTGCCTTGAGTGACCAACTGTTCTCTGCTGTGAGGATGCTGGATTCCGTGGCACATACACTGGCCTGCATACTAGAATAATAATATTAATTTTATTTTATGCACATTTTTTAATCAGCTTTGGTTACTGGTGTTCAGTTTCAGCTAAGCATTTTCATTTTGGTGCATCGCAACAATATATAGCAGCACTGACAAAGGGTTGGACGAACTAACTCACTGGCAGCCTATGACTGGCACGTTGAAAGTCACAGAGCTTTTCAGTAAGACCCATTCCAGATTTCAAGGCTGTATGCTTGATTTTCCACACCCATTAGCAACTATGTGACTGAAATAGCAAAATACAGTGAATAGAATGGATGTCTGAATACTTTGGGCCATTATCTACACTGCTGCTCACATTACTGCTAAAATAACAGCACATAAACAGGAATGTCAGCCATATTAGTCTACTAGAATGTGCTTATGTACTGAATAACACCAGTCTCAATTATTCCCATCTAGTGTGTGGAAACAAACACCCTGGAAATTTGTTTTGTTTACAGATTACTGAATATCTGATAACTCTTCAGAAAATAGCTCATAGCCAACAGTTACAGAGACCAGAAGCTGTGGTCCCAAACTGACCCTCACATTTATTATCAGTATGTGACTCACAATAACTTCAACAATCAATTAACTATGATGTCCAATAATGCTGAAATTAGTTATCAACTTTTTTGTCCACCTGCTACTGCGGGTGGTAGAGTGCAAAATCTACCAGCCACTCAATATTTTATTGGCAATGCATAACTGTAGGTTAAAAATAATACAAGATCCACAATATTTAAGCATGATTATTTAAGTAAATAAGCTTTTTTTGTTTCATAAGGTAAATTCAACTCTATTAAACTCTTAAGGAGAAAACTCACTCACTCACTCACTCACTCACTCTCTCTCACTCACTCTCTCACTCTCTCACTCTCTCTCTCTCTCTCTCTCTCTCTCTCTCTCTCTCTCTCTCTCTCTCTCACTCTCTCTCTCTCGCACACGGACTTTACATTGCTGAGCTAATATTACATGACAGCTCTGACATTATTTCAACATTTAATCTAACATAAGTAAATAAGACTTGAAAAAAATTACGATGTACTTGCATTACCATGTACACCGATCAGGCATAACATTATGACCACCTCCTTGTTTCTACGCTCACTGTCCATTTTATCTGCTCCACTTACTATATAGGTGCACTTTGAGTTTTTAAACAGTGTCCACTCACTGTCCACTCTATTAGACGTACCCACAGGATGCTGTTGTGTCGTGTCTGATCCACTCAGACCAGCACAACACACACTAACACACCACCACCACGTCAGTGTTACTGCAGTGCTGAGAACGATCCACCACCCAAACAGAACCTGCTCTGTGAGGGTCCATGGGGGTCCTGACCACTGAAGGACAGGGTAAAAGGGGGCTAACAAAGTATGCAGAGAAACAGATGGACTACAGTCTGTAACTGTAGAACTACAAAGTGCACCTATATAGTAAGTGGAGCTGATAAAATGGACAATGAGTGTAGAAACAAGGAGGAGGTCATAATGTTATGCCTGATCGGTGTATAATCTTGAAACAGACTTCCTTTTTTTCGTGACTGCATGGACATTCCTAAACAGTATTCTGATCTTCTCCAACTGGGGGGTCTTCAGGCTGACAAGTGCCTTCAAGGCAGCTGTATCCTACTGGGGCTGATTTTCCCTGTACTGTTTTACCTGGATGTGGCATTTTTATTCGAGGTCATTTACGGCTTCCAATTTCAGGTTTTTAGTCCCACCAATGAAACTATTAGTCCTCTTACTGGCATCCAAAGCGTGCTGAAGACATACTGAACAGAACACTGTCTGGCTTTTCTCCTCATGAACTAACCAATCACAGCACGCTCCATTGTCAATTTTTCTCCACTTCTCATTAAAAAAAACATCTTCTGTCCTTCGCCTTTTCAGCCTGTGTCTCCTCCTGGGAGGTTTTTGGTGCAGACCTCTTAACACCTGCGATGTAACGCCACATTGTTTTTTGTTTGTAGCCTAGGCTACTTGACCTGAGGTGATTCTTTTCAAATGCTGGTCGCTAGTAAGCGTTTCATGCCTGAGATGCTCCACATTAAAGTGTCTGAGTGAAACAACGCAATTGAGATTCAATCTGCATTGTGGAAAGCCACAAATAACTCTGTCACAACTGCATTATAAGTTTGTATATGGTATTTTTATTTACCCTGTGGCTGGCAGGTTAAGCAAATTCACCTGCCACTACACAAAATCACCCAACATCATGGGTGTCGGGTGCTAATTTCCAACACCGATGCCCTTCTTCAGACGTTTCCTTTTGCTGTTGCCTCCATTCAAAGTTCTGTCTATGCAACAGGCAACTTTCATGGAGTAACGACGCAACAGAAGCCAAACTGACCCCCAATGTTTTCATGTAATGCACTGCAAACAGTTAGAATGACTGCACATATATATCACAAGAACCACATGGTACATTCAGCATTTGTAGTACACATTACATCAAAAACAAAACACCAGAGACATTTTTTCTTGATAGACGTCACCACCTAATCGCTGCAGCTCTAATACCATTCTCCCTGCTCCAACACATCTGATTCAGCTTATTAACTAATAACCAAATCCTTTGTGAGCTGAATCAGGTGTGTGAGGGCAAAAAAAGCATGAATCTGCAAGACTGTGGTGGTCCCAGGGCAGCAAAATGAGCCGCTAAATGACGACAGCACTCCTGACTGAAGACACCACAAGCTCTGCACGAGATCATTTCACTTGAAATGAGGTGAAAAAAATGACAACAAATACAAAAGTAGGGTGATCTACCTCACATCACACAGATCAATGAAAGATGGTAAAGGGAAACTGATACTTGTTGACCCTGTTTTGGCATAGCTTAGACATTTGGTATGTAAAGCAAGTGATATTTCACAATTTAGTCAATTAGCCAAGCTAAAATGACAAGTTTAATGACTTCCAGTTTAGCCAAAGAATGTCTGGGCAAAACCATGAGACATTATCACACTTTGTTTTGAACAAAATCGCCTGCAAAAACAACGGCTGTGGTAGGTTATTTTGCATGTCAGTCAAAAGGCTCTTTCTGTCACAGTAAGTGGTTCTTGGCGATGGCAAATTATGATATGCATGAGACTCTCAGAAGACAAGCAGAAGCCTGGCTTGTGAGACAATATGCGAAAAGCCTTAACCTCTTATTTTCCAGGGTATATTTTGGTTTGTCCATCTGAATTTACACGACCAAACCGTAAGACAAATTATTCAGTAACTGCATGAAATGAATGTAAATTTTTATTTTATTTATTTATTTATTTTTTGTAAAAGCTTCTCCCAAAAATTAACAGAACATGTGTTTTATGATCATACACATATTGCTATATGCTTACAATTTACTGCTGAAAGCCAAAAATCTTAGACGCTCTTTGTATTATTTTATAAAAATTGTGAGTTCAGCTTCTTTTATTATAAGGGTTTAAAATCACATTACCCATCTATTTGACTGGAAAGAAGACAGTTACAGCTCTCATACGACACCCACTTTTTGAGTGTAGCTTATGAAATGTGTGTGTGTGATAAATTGATCTACATATAGACCATTACTAATATATATATATATATATATATAGATATATATATATAGATATATATATATAGATATATATACATACACACACACATACATTATTATATATACACACACAGACACACATAATTATATATATATATATATATATATATATATATATATATATATATATATATTACACTTACAAACACACACACACACACACAAGTTAGCTATTATTCTAATAGCTAGCTTGTGTGTGTGTGTGTGTGTGTGTGTATGTTCAGCCATGCCTGATTAGTGTGCAACATTCATGCTGCATCAGATTTTCCTTTGAATGGTTCCTCTTACATCTAGCACTCCATTTCTGCTTTTATCAGTGCACCAGCCTGAGCTGTTTTATGCAGTATACATTAGGTAGCCAGCTACAGTACTTTGAGACTCCTATTATACAGATGCTCTGTGGTGTTTTGGAGGACAGGGTACTCACTCAGTGTGGCCCTGGAAGACATTGACAGAGTGGATGGAGGGATCTCTGAAGTCCCAGAGCCTGAAGGTGGTGTCTCGGGATGAGGTGACCACCAGCCGCTGGGTGGGATGGGTGCAGCAGTGGGTCAGTTCCTGATCATGACCTGCACACACAGACACACACAAGTCACAAAGTCAAATACGAAAAAGCTCATTAAAAAGATCAACATATGACAGAAGACACAACTAATAAAATGAACCTCAATAAAAACTTCATTAAGCAGCAAATCTTCTCTAACCTGTGAGTGTGTGCACGAGTTCAGAAGTCTCCACGTCATACAGGTTAGCAGCTCTGTCCCACGATGCAGTCACCACCTGCTTCCCTCCAACCAGCCAGTCAGCAGCGATCACAACCCCCTGGTGGCTCCTCAGGGTAGTGCTGGCTACACGCACGGTGGGGCATTCGTTCGGCCCATCGGCTTCTCCATCTGCCTCGTCTTTATCGGAGAAATCCACATCATCGTCCAGCGAGGCCTGAGGGAGGGAGACCAGTAAACTACAATTCATCTTATAACCTCATTTCACCTTTGCTCACACAGGACTCCTAATGTGTCATTTGATGACCTGACACATATTTACTCATAAATGAGATTAAAGAGGGGTTGAGAATGTGACGGGAAGTGAATGAAAGTAAAACAGGTCTCGAGAAAAAGAGTTCTTTTACATGACATCATTAATGATGGATGAACTGAGAGAACGTCAGAGGACAGTGGAAAGATAAGGTCCCTGAACACTGACTGAACATATCACTGTTGTCAGAACAAAACCTCGTATCTCCGAAATGGTAATTTTACAGGAGAAGGAAAAAACAATACTTTACTTTTAATGTAAGTCAATGGAACCAAACTTCTTTCCAAGTCATTTTGGGCCGTTTCTGTTGGTCTATTTATCATGAAATCTACACACAGTGTAAAGGGCAACAGGCATTTTCAAATTTTCCAAAAACTGAAAAACGACAAAAATGTAGATTTTGTTCTGACAGCAGTGATGTATGAGGAGAGAGAGAGACACAAAGTGAGAGAAAGAGTGTTAGAGAGAGAAAAGAAAGGAGAGAGACAGCTAGAGAGAGAGGTGAGAAAGAGCAACAGAGCAAGGAAGAATGAGAGAGAGAGAGAGAGGGAAAAGGAAAGAGAGAGAGAGAGAGATAGAGATAGAGAGAGAGAGAGAGAGAGAGAGAGAGAGATATGGAGAGAAAGAGAAAGTGAGAAAGAGGGAGAAGGGGAGAAAGGGAAGAGAGAGTGGGTGTGGTTTAAACACTTACGCTGATGTCGGCCGGTGGCTGAGGAAGAGGCAGCTGCACCATGTACCGCCAGATGTGAGCCGTCTGGTCGCCAGACGCTGTCAGAACACACACGCACACAAAGACAGATGATAAAGTCTGAATATCGTAAAAACATGTAAATAAACAAACAAACAAACACAAACAAACAAACGAGTGTTGTCATTTATTATAGCATCAAAACCACTGAACAGACAGACAGAGAGAGAGAGAGAGAGGAGAGAGAGAGAGAGAGAGAAGAAGAGAGAAGAGAGAAAGAGAGAGAGAGAGAGAGAGAGAGAGAGAGAGAGAGAGAGAGAGAGAAAGAAGAGAGAGAGAAGAAAGAGAGAGAGAAAGAAAGAGAGAGAGAGAGAGGTAAAATCAATGAACATTATGGAAAAAGCATTGAAAAATGTTGCCTGAACACATTCACACTCAATCCCAATATAAAATGCATGTGAAAGGCACAGTATCAGCAGGAATCATTCTAGTCACACAGACAGGCAAACCTGTAAGAGCCATCTGCTCTGTGGGATGAAACTTGATTGAGTTGACTGCAAAAACAAACAAACAAACAAACAAAAAAAGTCACTCAAATGTAAAAGTTTTAAACATTCGTCACTTCAAACTTATGTGAACATTATACATTTCATGATACATGATGTCAGAATACAGTTTAAAACATATAATGCAGCTAGTTCTCATCAGCAAAACTACAGAATGCAAACAGAGCAACATCATAGCACAGCAGACGTGGGCGATTTGATAACACTGCTGTGATGTCAACAATCCTGACCTGACATGGTCGGCAACTCTGCTGATTAATTTTGCACACATTTAATAGTGCCAAAGTTTGGGATGCAATACTATCAAATAATTTATCACAAAAGAAATGGCTAGATTGGAAAAAAAGTTTCTGCAGGGCTGCTGTACAATTTTCAAATCAAATTTAATTCAAACACACACGCACAGCTCAAAAACGACTCTATCCTGAACTGTTAGGCTGTAAAAATACTTAAAATGTGATGACTATTCTCACCTTCAGCATTATATGTAAAATGCATAGACTGTATAGTAAACTGAATGAAGCAGTAATGGCTAGTGTTACAACAAACCTGCATCATCATAAAGGGCTTTTTAAGGAATACAATTTGTATTTATCCACTTTTGAAGGCCCTCAATGAAAATAAAAATCCACATATTAATTCATGTTTATTCCTGACAGCAAAGACGATTAGAAAAAGCCATTCTGGCAATCATGACTTGTTTTAGACCTCACATTTCATAAGCTACAATTTTTCCACAAGGGGGCGCCATTAGCAGCCAAATAGCTTTTGATGCTTCATAAAAGCATACAAATAAATGTAAGATTTCTACATAGGCAGGACGCAGCTTACTTTTAGTATGAAACAGGGTCCATTTCATAAAGCTTCTCAGAGTAGGAGTGCTGATCTAGGATCAGATTTCTTCCTTATTCATGATGACCATACTGACAGAAACAGATCCTAGATCAGTACTCTGAGCTTACTGAATATGGGCCCAGGTCTTCTTACAGAACCGACAAACCACACCAAACATGGCTTACCTGATCCAGCATGACCAGCGTACTTCAGCAGGCACTTCCCTGTTTCAATACTCCACAGCATGGCACAGTGATCTGGAAAAAAAGCAACACACAGGCACAGCACAGTGGCCAATTAGCTTTAATTTGCTCTATTAGGTGCTTTACGCTCTGTCATAAATGTTGAAGTGGAGCACTGTGTATCTCAAGAGGTCAGGGGTTTAATATCTGTAAATGGCTTTCTATTGGGTCCTTGAGCAAGACACACAAGTTGTTCCAGGGGACTAACCCAGCGGTTGGTCAATGTAAGTCAATATGGGGAGATGTAAAAGCAATGAATAAAAATGATGCCCCCAAGGAGCTGCATAAGAAGTCATTTAGCCTTACAATACATTTGGATTATAAGATCGGATCCTGACGGGTCTAGAACAGAGCACCAGTGACATTAACAGAGAATAGATGATATGGTTAAAGCGACTGTTTCAATGTACACAATTTTCTGCTTTCCACAAATTTGGTCGTTCAGCCAAGACAAGTTTAGTGTCTGAAGTTTGCTTTAGTTGTGGAGCTACAAGGCTAATGCAACTAACAAGTAATTGAAGCTTATATCCCACCAAATAGCACTGTGTAAACTGCATGCCTAAATCAATACATACAACTGTGCTGAAATGTTAAACTGGAATTCTGACCTAAAACTAGAGTTTTATCTCCCCAATTTAGTCGTCTCCAATTCCACCCGCTAGTTAGGACTCCCCCAATCACGCAGTACTATCAACGCTAGGAGGGTGAAGGCTAACACAGGCTTCCTCCGAGACCTGTGAGACCAACCACCGCTTCTTTCTGAACTGCCGCTCACGCAATGTCACTGGACAGCCGAACGCGCTCAGAGGAAAGCGCCAACCGCTAGATCTGTTATGTCAGCTAACAGACGCCTGCGCTGACTAGCATCGCGTTAAGTGATGGGGGGAGAAGGAGGGGCCATCCTACCCACCCAGAGAGAGCGAGGCCAATTGTGCTCTCTTGGACTCCCAGCTACGGATGGCTGTAGCATCACCAGGGATCGAACTCGTGATCTCCTGATGATAGGGCCAACGCTTAGGCGGTTGCGCCACTCGGGAGCCCCTAACACTAGAGTTTAATATATTATTTGTTGTTGTATTATTTTTAGTGTAGTATTGTACCCTTCAGCCTCATCAGCTTAAAAGAATGCATCAATGTTCTCTCACTACAATACCCACATGATCATGATCATGATAATCACAGCCACTGGGAATCCATGTGGTGCCAACCAACCCTGACTGCTGGCATAGCCACTGATCTATAGACTAATAAAGGCAATCAATGTAGTCAGTCATCAAACCCAATTTTGTTTTTCTTTATCAAAGACACAATTCAGTTGGACAACTGAATACAATCAAACAGGGTTAAGATATCTAGATATGCAGGAGGCCATCTTGCTAACTTTAGCTTTTAGCTTGCTGTTCTCCTCACCTTCTCATTTCTTGCATTTAAGTAATCCAGTACCTGATGAACCACAAAAGCAATCAAAGGTTCACGAGGTACTGGTGAACTATTCAAGTGAAAGCCTTTGCTTCTCTTCAGCAGCTAATTGTGCCATATTTTCAGAGACAGCTGAAATAAAGACTTCGGTTAATTGTTGTTAATCTTCTGTCACCTTTTCTAAGCCTTATCAGCCCTGTTATCTTTGTCTTAACATCTTAAAACTTCATGTGTATGTTAATACGTGGTAAAAGTGCGGTTAAAAGACAATTTTAATATAACTTTTCTTTGATAAAATTCCCAATTACATTTTTCATTTAACATAAAACTGAGTCTTTTGACATGCAAAAACAGTATCATCTTACTTGAATTTTCTATCAAATAAGTTCTTGTTGTCCACAAATCATTTGCTTTTAAATTTGCATTAGGGACACGTGATGTCTAAAAAGGTGTAGATTTTATCTTTGCAGAATTTTAGGAAAATATTTAGGCAAATGAGCAAATGTCTAACAGTGTTGACACGTAACACCATCTATTCGAGTTAAAAATGTATACTATTTCAAGAATATGTGCTCGAGATAGAAAAACAGTTGTTTCTGGTGGACCAATGGGTACTTAAATCAGGTACAATGCGGAAAAAACTAAATTCTGAAAAGTTGCAGGATGCAATTTGTCCTCTTTTCACAGAACAACACAAATTTGCTGCATGTGGGAGTCTGTACCTGCCGAGGCTGTGCCCAGGACCAGTGGCTGTGTCCTGGTCACACTCAGGTCCCATATCCCGTCCCTGTGTCCCACATACTCCTTCACCAGCTGGCATACTGCCCGTGATGTGGTGGCTTTGAAACTGGACACGATCTAAGATGGTTACAAGAAGGGTGAGAACCCACACACACACACAAACACAAACACAGATACACACTTAGCTGAGAAGCTAAAGAAGCAGCGCAGAAGCCAGGGGGCTGCCTCAGCAAACCAAACACCACTGGCAAATTCATACTCTTTCAACACGCACTACGTGTGGTCTTACTAAGGCAGCGTATTCACACACTGCAGGTGGTTGCTTTGAGAGTATTTACAGTCACACTAGCTCTTGCACTGTATCAGGGCCTATGGAAGGTAAGTGTGGCCTCTGATTGTGATCAATACTTCAGGAATGTAATAAAGCCAAGTACGCAGACATGAGGCAAAACAGAACACAAATAAAATCCCTGCGCATGAAAACAATAATAAAAAAAAGTCTCAGTCTGAGCTACAAAACTCTCAAAATGGAGCGCAGCTTGTAAATAATTATATTTAGTAAAACAAACATGTTTTATGTGAAATACAGAACACAAATTTCACAGAGAGGCTGTACAAAGTAGGCCTGGGTGATTCTAAAAAATAATTAGCATAAAATCACAATTAGTGATAATCGTCCTCCCTCAAGTCCTATGCAAAAATGCGCTGTATGCTCCACATTTCTTCATAAGCTTATATGTTTTTTTGTTTTTTTTTTCAGCATTAGCTGATTTAATGAAAATCTCATATAATACAATAACTAATAAATCTAAATTGTGTGGTAATAAACGGTTTTACATCTCATTTTGAAACCTGTGTCTACAAACAAGTGCATTCATGAGCTCCTGCTGGTGTGGGTACATGGCTGTTTCTTCTCTTTAAATGATGTACACAAAAGTGAATCATGATAACAGCTCCCCCTTGTGAAGAAAGACATACAATTATGTTCCCTGAAGACATACTGAAGACAGACCCTTGAGGGAACAGTGACAGTTTAATACCAGCTATATAAATATATAAGTATGAAAATAAAATAGATCTTTGTTTCCCACAGCTATCTTTAGCTGAATTCCAAAGAGCATCCACTACAATGATGAGAAAAACCTCATAAATAACATATGCTCTCTGGAATTCAGGTATAGATGGACGTGGGAAAATTTATTTTCATAATTTTCATGTGATCTGAACCACTGCTGTGCGGAATTTCCCTCAGACAGTATGTCTTTTTCCCAACTGTACCCTGAAGCATAGTTATGAGGTTGTCAATCATTGCCAATATCCAATTACCTCAACCTATCGCCCAGGCCTTTTACAAAGAGAAAAAAAACAATAATAAATAAATAAACATAAAAATAAAAACCATTGTGAATACAGTGAAGAGTATGTTGGGGTATATATATATATTTTTATACCAACTGAATTGTTCATATTTTTGTCTCTGGGTACAGGAACAAAGTTCTACAAATCTTTTTCTGTTTGTTATGCAACCCCAACCTTTTTCATAAGCACTTCTAAAAACAAAAGCAAACGTTGGCAGATGTTTGGCAAATCTGGAGAAAGTAGGGCAAAAATGATCTTTGTAACAATCGAAGTCATTACAATGTGCCTCCACTGAGGAAAAAATAACAACAGCAAAAGAAGTATTGAGTCAGAACTTGTGTTGGTGGTCACCCACAAAACATGTTTCAACTATGAGAAAACTGACTTCAAAGCAATCACGGGGCTGCAAGAGGTAAGCAGGCAAGCCGATATGCAGCCTAGCTACACTAGGTCAGCATAGCTACGCTCACTTCATATAGCAGTGAATGGAGCAATGCACACAGCAATCTCTCATTTCACTATGGTAGAAAATGCTCTTTACCTGGTAGTGATTATACAACTATTGTTGTACTATAGACTATCAGAGCTGCTAGTAAAAGTTTTTTCAAATGTAATGCTTCAGAAATTAGCCAAGACGTCAAGATATTACTACAAAAATTACACTGAGCAATGCTAAATACGAAAGAAGTGCTCAGCTACACTGACAAGACAACACATCCACATGTCAAATGGGCTTTTAAATCCATATCTATTAGCAGTTTGATTCCTTTCTGTACAGAGTTAAGCATCTGTTTGAAGTCAAAAAGTAGGATTAAAATTAGTCATTTTGAGGATTTGATACAATAAAGATAGTAAAATAATATAGTAATCTAGCCCAGCCACTCTCCAAGTTAATGTGACTGGTTAAGGAGAATCCCATCAATTCTTCAAAATTTCTGCATAATTCAATGACTGGGATGTAAACAAAGCCATTCAGAGTGATTTGAGAAACTTACTGACTCTGATTTCTTCACAGTGGTGATGATAGGAACCAGGGGTTGCCATGTCTACAATACAAATATATCCATTTCATTTGCTATCCAAAATTACCAGTTAACATTAACAATGGTAAAACTGAGGAAACAAATTGGGTAAATTTGACAACAGTCATTGACTTTCCCATGTTTAGCTCCCGCCGTGTGTATTTAAAGCCTGTTAGACCTGGTTAACCAGCCAGATAAAAGCTAGCCAGCTAACGTTAGCTAACATCCGAGTCTTGGTCAATGGCGGAATCCACACTGTGAGTAAAAAAGTGGCTAATCTAATTATCTGGATAAATTCATGTAAAAGTGATCAATATATAGGAAACGAATGGATGACAGTGCTCAAAATTTGTTCTTAAAAATATGATTTAACTTAACCAGAGAATTTGATTAGTCTCTGTTTAATCATGGCACAGATTCAGTCATTGACCGAGACCCCTAACAGCCTTTCTCCCGTTGTCTGGAGGGCACCTGCACCCCAAAAGGGGGGGACAGCATGCCAGTATAATGTTCATCCAGCCTGTATACATATCATTTTGAAGTTGCAAATTTACAGTTAACGATGTGAGGCTGAAGGGTTGACTGGCAGCCTTTGCATCGAGCATAACCTCCTGGACGGGTGGGCACAATTTAGATTTCTGTTTGTTAGCCAGATAATTGAAGGTTTTGCAGTTCAGTTATACTAGTAACAGGAAGCTGATGTCAGCTTCTAATTCGCCAGCTTCTTATTCAAATTTTCCAGTTCCACCTTAAATAGTGCAACAGTTATCTGCTGTACCATCCAAGGTGAAATGGGGAAATTCAAACCTCCATCCAGGAAGTTATGCTCGACGCAAAGGCTGCCAGTCAACCCGCTGAAGAGTAAAAGGCGACAGAGAAAAAAGAAAATTGTAATGTTTTTTTTGGGGGGTGGGGTAGATGGCAGCTGAAATATAGAAACTTGTCTGGTGAAATAGTTCTTTCACAGATTTTAAAAAACAGTTGTGCAGGGGCTTTAAACTCTTCAGATGTCTGGTTCCTATCAACACCACTGTGAACAATCCTAACTGAGTAAGCTTCTCTAGAACAGCGCATTTCATGTCAAACAACTCTAAATGACTTACATATTTAATTATGCAGCGATTTTAAAAAGTTGGTGGATTTCCCCCTTAAAGAGCTGAGCATGCTCAAACCAGGTGAAGTCATTAATGCAACAAAAAAGCAAATCTACATGTCTCGACATGTCTACAGTTTTCTGCTCTCTAGTAAAAGCTGCTTAAAGGAATGGAGCATCAATGACATCAAATAGATCCCAGTCTTTCAGCACCTCTTTTTGGTCCTTGTGGAAACTGTTACACAGACACAGGTTCATTCTCAGACCCCACATCAACACCAGGTCTGGGAGAAAAGTCTTTTTTCCATAGAGTTAATGCACAGACTAAGCGAAATCTGGACCAGAAGAACTCGCAGTGGGAGTTTTATTAAAAATAACGCTAATCAACGCTGCAGGGCTGTTAGAGCTCATCATGCTCATAATGACCTGCATGTGACTGATGAGGCATGATTTTGTCAAAAATAGCACATTAAGCACTCATAGCAATCAGCATTACAGCCTTCATGAAAACACTAATAGCACTGTTAAACTTAAAGTAAATGTACTGTTGAAATAGAGGCAGCAGTTTCAACAGGGACTGATCCAGAGGCAAAGGAAACACCAGATGATTTTCATTTTGCATCAGAAAATCATATTTTTGCAAATCACATGTCATTGAAAATGTCCTTTTTCTGTAAGAGGGACACCACAACACAGAACTATCCAGCAGGGGGAATCAGACTCTATGTATGGGTGGGAAATAAAAGCCTTTTGATTTAAAAATAGGTACTGAACAAAGAGAGAAAACCGATTCCTTCAGGAACTCCAGTAAACTACTCCAAGACTGGAGCTGGCCTTACCTGTCTGACATGTGCATCATTTACGCTTATATAAGCTTTAAGGTATTAACAAAAGTACCTCAGGCCAGACCAGAGTTAAACAATCCTACTGCAGAGGTTTTCTGGTATTAAAGGGGCCACATTGCTTTCTTGTACTTTACTTCCTCCCCCTACCCCCATCCTCCCCCAAGGTCCACTTGTGAATTTGTTTGTTTATTTTGTTTTTACTAAAAACACTCATAATTAATTTCACATGATCATTTACCAACCTTTATCTCTTAGAATTAAGCAGGCTGTTCTTTAAAATGTATGTATGAAAATGAGCTCTGTTCTTAATTGCCCTGTAATTTGTCTAATTAAACAGCAGTCTGGGCTGAAACACTCCTTATAGCTTCAATGTGAATGGGTGGGGCTAAACAGCTGTAGGCTGAATAGTTGGATATATGCAAAGGCATTGGTTTTTGTGACATCACAAAAATACTGAATTCATCACTGGCTGTTTCTGAAGCTTTATTTTCATCTACTGACTGTGTGGACGGTGAACAGTATATTTTGGAACTTTATCAGTATTTTGTACTACAACAAAGTCTTCCATTTAAAAAAAAGTATATAAAAGTATATAAAGTTTTCCATGATATTGGCCCTTTAATATAACCCTGAATTAGTCTTAAAGTGTTACTCCACACCAGCTTGCCAAGGGCCTGGCAGGTCACGTTTTGGACTGTCATAAATACAAAATCAAGACAAATTTTCTATTTAATTCATTCAACCATAGCAATTTTCAAAACTGTGCTCCAGAGAGTTCTTTGTTATGCACTGCAGAAGTATGAGCCATTAGGGTCTAAACCATGACGAGCTGAACTGCTTTCAGTATTCCTGACCTTGGTGGGAATTTTAACTGGACATGAACATGAAGCTAAGAAAATATCACACTGTGTCTTGTTAATATTCCCACGATTGGTTACTCAGTGGAGGGGGCACTTTTTATGACGACACATGAAATCTTTCATCTGCAGAATTTATGTTTAGATTTTCTGTAGTACTCCTACGTTTCTACATGACCTATGAATAATTCGTTACTAATGTCTCCTTGTAACTTTTAAGGCAACACCAAAAGTTCAGAATGGTTTACTACTGAAAATCCACTTCAGAAGCTTTTTTTGACTGTTTCCTTCAAACTTGTTCCTTTTTATGGATAGTTATGTCTGATTAACATATAAATCATTACAGATGTGCTATGATGTTTCTTGAACATGATGTTTCACTCGAGTAAAACACAAAATAAAGGAACAACACTATATTTCCAAATTCATCATCATAATGCTCCATTTATACAAAATAAAGTTATTTATTTTTTATTCTTTTGTTGTTGGAGGATCTAATATCCACAGACTCTCTTACAGAGGCACCCAACAAGCATCCTTTCTTACTGTGAGCAGTTAAAACTCAATATTTAAGATGCCCTTTAGAACCTGATGTGGTATATACATAATATATAAAATGAATATTGCACGGTTGCGTGAATTAAATTTCAGAATGAAATTAAAGAGAGAATGAAAAGAGTCCGATAAGCACAGATTCCCCCTGGCTTTAGGATAGTTCATGCATTCTGGCACACAGAGGAGGAGGAGGAGTTACAGAAGTTACCCATGAATCTCCACCCCACAACTCCCAGTTCCCCACACTGAAGTTGCGAGGTCCACCTACTTTGCCGTGGAAAGAATTTGAACGCTAAAATCGGTGAGAGCAAGAGAAAAGAGCAATTTCAATCCACTGGAACCCGAGGCAGGACACAAAGTTCCTACAGTCCTCCACTCATCACCCAAAGCAGGTTAAGCCTAAGCCTCGACAACAAATGTTTAAGTGTGAGTCGTCAGTGTCAGCACAATCTAGTCTTAGAATGGTCTTAATCTGTGTTTAGGAAACAGCTTCAACTTTTAAAAGCAATCCCCTTCCTATCAACCAAAATCAGAATTTTTGTGAACATAAAGACCGACTATATTTCCAGGTGGATAACTCACATCTAGTGTGCTTGAAAGCATCTCAATGTATGGTACAATTTACAGTTAATACAAACAGAACTTAAAGAATTGCTTCATTTGGAGCTGTAATGTCAAAAGTACAGCTAAATCCAAAGACAATACAGTGAATTCTTTACTTTTCTGGGTGAGGAAGTCATCAAGCACTATTACATGACCAATAAATGCACCAGAATGTGAACCAGCATGGTATTTTGACATGTTGATGAGATATTTACACACTTATTACTTTTTAAAGGGTTATTAATAGAGCTATAAGGTGATATAAAGGTAGTTATTTAGCTAATGCTAATGCTATTGCATCTCACCCTGCGTTGTGTCAAAAACAAAAACAATCAAGACGCTTAGTTTGCTTACATGGTAAACAAATAAGTGAACAAAAGTGCACAATTATCAAGCCATCATTCAATAAATGTCAATCCATCTATCTAGATTTTAAGCAGTGCTGCTAACCAGAAGAGAGGAGCTGGTCAGCGTTTGCTAGCATGATAATAGCTCTGCTCACCACAAAGCATGTGAAATACTGGCTAACTAAAGCACCGACACAAACTTAGATGACAATGATTCAAATCTGAAGGAAGTAAAGTCAGGCAACTGGCGTTAAAGGGACAGAAAGGCAAAGTTAAACCTGTTCTGTGGTGTATGGATCTGTAGCCTGGTCAGCTAACTTAACGTTAACTAAGCAAGCGGCCTATAGACCCAAACAGTGCCACACACCACAACACAGGTGCTCTGCTGACACAAGTGTAGATGATAAAAACTAATGTCTGAGGGAGTAAAAGTGTAGTGACTGGTGTTGGAGTGGCAGAAAGCTGAAACTGAACCTGCTCTGTGGTGTTTGGGACTGTAGTGTTTTGACTAAGCTAACAAAAGTTTAGTTATCAGGCCAAACGCGCCACACACCCCAGCACAGGCTTGGTTCCTGCTAACCAATACTGATGATACCTGTGAAGAGGATATCTCAGAGTGCAAAGTCAAGTAGCTGGTGTTAGAGTGAGCCAAAATCGAACGTCTTGTGGTGAGTGGAGCTCTTAGCTGTTACTGAGCTGTATCATGCTTCGTTTTTCTGAGGTTTATCTTGGCTCTGATTTCGCCCCTTTCTGTTAGCGCCACCTATCAGTGAGCCCCTCTAAAATATAAAGAGGTTGAATGTGTTTATTTGGCCATTCAAACATAGAAATTTGACGTCACAATTTTGAAATACTCCAACGATTTTTGACTACAGCGGTATACCTTGCTATATTTATACCGGCCAATCTTAGTGCAGCGTATACTCTTACAAAGCGAATCCTTCTTCATTAAACACAGCAATGAAATGTGTGGCTCGTATACATTTACAATTACACAACACAAAATTAACCACAAAAAGCCAGTAAGTTGTTATCCGGGGAAGATGAGCTTAACATATCTTTCCGTTTTTTTCTTGTTTAAATAACATTCAGGATTAGTACAAAATGCAGCACTGCTTGAATTGTCCACCTGGAAATAAGTTCTTTGCTGTTATGAAGTAACACAGATTTGTCCTACAACAGCTCAGTATAAGATTACAGACGTTTTGCTCTCCAGTTATAATGTTATATGAACAAGTGCAAAACTTCAGCTCCATTTAAACAAAGCAAGACTGTTGCAAAAGCTGTTTTTACATCTGATGTGCATGAAAACACTTTACTTGCCAAACAGACAATGCAGGCAACAGCTTAACAAGTCTAATCAGCAACAGTCGAGCACGATTTGCAGAGACACTGACACCCACGCTAAAGATCTGGTTCATGATCTCTGACTAATCCAATTGTGAATAAATATGATTTGTTTTCTGGCTAAGTGTTAAATTAATCTGCTAGATGGACTGGCCGACGGCCAGCCAGAGCAGGACTTTAAGCAGCGGTTTAAAGCAAACACAGAGAGATTAGCTTTGTTAGCCCAGTGTAGCAATGGTAATCCGAACAGATGGACTTGTACCTTGCTGGTGGAAGCCTTGTATGTGGTCTTCAGTTTTTGGGACAGCTGACTCGTACTGTGACTGGCTGCATAAACAAGAAAGGAATGATCAGAAACTTGATAAAGTAACTAAAAATGATCAGACAGAGGTTTAGCATGTCAGGCATTCATTATACACCATGGGTTGGTTTCCTGGACAGAGATTAAGGCCCAATCCCATTTCTTATTTTCACCCCTACCCCTTGTTTTCGAGTGTCACTTTGCCCCTTGGACCTGAGTTACATGGGGTAGTGGTTGAAATCTTCCCCTATGAAATGGGACCCTCGATTAAATAAGAACACTGCTTCATTAACAGAACTAGCGCTGCTCTGTAGGTGACCCTGCCAGTCTGCAGTGATAGCAGAGGAGGGTAAAGTTCAGCTCCTCACTGCTGGGCTTTAGTTACATTTAGGACATCATATGCCTTCAAAGAGGGGGGATAAGACAATTATTTATTATCACCCACCCCTAATTCTTTGGTGATATGAAGCTGAAGTGAGATATTCACCAGCTTCTAGTTCAAATTTCCCTGTTCCACCTTTAATGGTGCAGCAGTTACATTCTGGCGCTTCAGGCCTCAGAACTGCTGGACTATTTAAGGTGTAAAGGGAAATTTTGCTAGCTGGACATCAGCACACTACTAGCAAATTTTTATGGTTGTTATGAAGAAAAGGACCACAATACATTGAAACGACATTAAACTAAGATACTCCAAATGTTACAGTAATTTTTTTTTTAACAGAGAAAATTCACACATTTGTGGGGTTCTTTGGTCACTTGCGCAGCCATCCAGCCATTTTTTCTTTTTTTCTCATAACACTCTGTTTGGAGTCCGCCTCTGAAAAACTTCTGTTTGGAGGGTCATGTAGCCCTAACACTTCGCCCCACCCCTCCATGTCAACAAAAATCAGGACACCCTACCCCTAGGTGTGAACACGCCACACACTGTGGTAAGGGCTAAGTGGTAGAGGCAAGGGGTAAAATGGGATTGGGCCTAACACTAGAAAAATATAGCTGAGGACTGGGCTTAATCCTTGTCCAGAAAACTCACACTATATGTCCAAAAGTTTGCAGACACCTGTTCATCCAGCGTTCCTTCTGAAATGAAGGGTACTAATATGGAGATTATCCTACAGTAACAGCCTCTACACTAGATGTTAGTATGTTGTCGTGAGGAATAATCAACAGCGGCGGCTGTTCTTCCTGAGGAGACTTAAAAGCTTCGGGATGAACGCACCTGTTATGGGCAGCTTTGTCCGCTGAACAGTCACAGAAAATGCTCTGACTGGTTGCATTATGGTGGCTTGGCAAACTGACTGCCCAGGATCTCAGACTTCTACAAAGAACTGTCAAAACTGCTTCTACAGTCACAGCACTGGCCTCCCACAACTTCAAGACATAAAAGCATTCCGATGCGAGATAAGGGCTCAGTCCATCATCTCGGAGGCCTCGCACCCAACCCATGCCCTGTTCTTTCGTCTTCCCTCAGGCAAACGCTTCCGAAGCACCACAGTGTGCACCACCCTCCTCAGATACAGCTTCTTCCCCTCCAACTCATCTCAAAGGGTACTGGATGGGGCTCTATCAGCCCAGAGAACACAGTTCTACTGCTCCACAGCCCAGGGTGTCTGAATACTTCTGGACATCTAGTGTATGTCTGCGTGTACAGGGATACATTAAGAGGACTATAATCTTCACTAAAACAATGCTTAATGACAAGTGTGTCTCTTACCTTTAGTCTTCAGGGCTCCTTTACTAAGGTCTCCTCCATCTACAGTCTGGCCCTCACCAGCCAAGCGCTCGTTCAGGGACTCAATCTCCCTCCTCACTGCACAGTTAGAGGCAGCAAGATAACATTAGTGAGTCAGCATCAGTAAAATATATTACAAAGGAGTTCAGAGTGGCCTAAAACTTCAAAGTTTTATATGTGAACATTTCTAAAAATCAATCTCTCAAGAAATTTCCTCATATTAAACTACACAAAAGACTTTCTTGTATATTTAAAAGCAGTAATGCTACCTTTGATACTGAAACTCCAGAACACATGCCAAAAAACCAACACAGCTTACTTTGAATAATACTGTATGGATAATTGGTTCATTCCCTAAATAAATAAATAAATAAACAAACGTAAACAATGGCTTCAAAGCACCATTCAGAAACTGATTCAAAGGAAACAAAACCTGACGTGGGTTTCAATGGTTTTGAGCTAATTCCAAGCACTTTTATGTTTATGTTATAACTAGAAGGGACAGATGTGGGCTGGTTAGCCTGCAGCAGCCACAAGACCAGAGTAGATTTATAGCTGCTGTTCATCTTTTTGTCCACCAGGTGTCACTAATTTGCACACGGTTTAAAAGCTTCAAGTAGAGAACCCTCATCTGGTCCAATTTAAAGGAGAATTCTGTCGATTCTCGAGTTTCTGCGTAATTAAACTGTTCAACCCCTGGTTCATATCACCACTACTAAAAAGGATTCTGGGTCAGTACATCTCTACACAATGAACCATTTCACACCAAACTATTCTGAATGACCTTAATTACATCTTTACCACTCAATTATGCAGTAATTTTGAAACACTGGTGGAATTCCCCTCCTAAAGCTTTGAAAGAAACTGCACCAGAATTTGCAGAAAATGTCATATTTAAGGTTGTTCCGTGAAGAGGAATGTGTAAACTTGTTCTCAATTAGAAAAATCAACAAACCTCTCATGTAAATGGGGCGTTCAAAATTTTGCATATGACTGTATAATATCAAAACAGGAAGGTGACTTCCTGAATAAGCAGTAGAACAGTATTAAACACATTCATATTCATCAGAGTCTCTTGCAACAGAGTTTGGCTTTTACTCACGTTCAAGGTTTTCAAGGTAGAGATTCTCAAACTCGCGTTCAATCTGTCCAAACAGGTCAAGTAGGTTGCTCCTTAGAGCCATGGGCAGCTTGGAATCCTGCAAGGAGAATCACAGCACACCATCAGCTCACAAACATCCAAAGTCTTCACCATCTGATTCACAGATCTCCATATCACCCACATGACAGGCGCTGAACACAGGGTAGATTTCAAAACCATTCGGAAGTACTACTGTACTGTGAAGTCACTTCCCGCACATGTTGCAACTGTCAGTGAAAATTTAAAGCTACAGACAAGCAGGAAGGAAGCTAATAGAATCACTGGGGACCTGTTAGACACAAACAGTCATGTCTGATGTTTTTAGACTTTCTATAGTGCTTAGAAAACTTCCCATGTCTCTACATACAATTCGCTATATGCTACGGCTCCCACAGAGTGTAAGGATGGATTTGTCTGCTATAAGCTTCAAGGTATCTAAGATTACATGTGCATTTTGCTAGCGGGCTCCTTCTCAATATTACGACATGCAGGTTGCTATGGAAAGCTTTTTGCTGAGGTTTTATCTGGGTTTCTTCTTGCTTAGCACCTGTTTTGGTAGCCTGTTTAATCATTAAAGGCCAAAAAAAATGTAATTTGAAGGCACTGTATTGGCTAATAATGCTGAGCAGTGCGCTGTAAATATGTAGCCAAACTTGGTATTGCCTGTTTCTGTGATGCCACGGCACAGTATGCAGTGAAAAACTCAACCCATGAGGTTAACATTCACTGCTATGAGACAGCAGCAAACGAAAAAGACGCAAGTCTTAGGGTAAACAAGCAGTTTTCAGCTAAACCATGAGACTTAACAGCTATGCAAGTGAGTTAAGCCTCTTGTGGCATGTGCGATGAGCCAATAGGGCAATTTTTTCATCATACCCCGTAAATACAGTAGCACTACAGGAAAGGATGATGTACAACTGAACGTGTGAAGTTTCTGTTTCTCTATTAATTAACGTTTTTTTAGATTTGATTTCAATTTAACATTTGGGTGTCTTACAGGCAAAAGCAGTCGAACACCTGAACGCTCTTTAGAAACTCATTTCAGACGTTCAACCGTACATCATCAACCGTAAAATTAAGTTTCAGATTTTATATTGCTTCGAAAGTTTGAAAAAAAAAATTCATTTCAGTTCAGAATTCATATCCGGTGATATGATAGAGATTTTTTGCCTTTAACTTCAAATTTCTACTCTTTAGCTTTAATAGCTAGAATAATAATATCTGTATGTACAGTGATATGACCCTATTTGTATTTTTTATGTTTATTTTCTTCCTAATTGAGTCAAATAATGTACAAGATACGAGTACTTCCTGACCTAATTATTACTACATGAATATATATTTTTTTATCGTTGTTGTTTATTTTTTCTCTCTCTTCTCTAATATTGTTTTAGTTCAGGTTATGATGTAAAATGTGGAACATTTACAAGTGTCTGTAATCCCGTATCTGCATAGACCCACAAATAAAAAATAATGTTCAATTCAAATTTCTAACAGCATGAATCAATCTCAATATACTTCATATCAAACTCAATTTAAATGTCAACAAATTTTGCTGGAATTTTGAAAAATCGGTGGAATTTTCCTTTGTCCAGGAAACGTGGCCCAACTGTGTACTGTAAAAATGCCTGTGACATACCGCATATATTTCAATGCACTATAAGAGGTGGGAACACATTAGTAAGTCTAACATAGAAGGGAAACAAACAACACAAAGCCTACATCGGTCTCTACTCCAGCAACAAACAACTTACCTCCATTCTTGAGACCAAGCGGCATCCAGAAAAGCACTTTCAGCCAGACTAAAACTACACAGAGAAAAGTGGTGCGCAAACAACAAAAAGAAGTAGAGATAATATAACTGACTGTGCATTTGCTCCTTCTTCCATAATGAGGCCAGTCTGAAACCAGGCCAAACGGACACTGTAAGCTAACCTGCCAGAGAAGACTCGAGTGGACAAAGCAAGGTCAACTGTCACTGCCATATGTACACACACACACACACACACACACACACAAAAACGCACTGAGGGGGGGCGAGGAAAGAGCCAATTAGCAAACAATGACCGGCCCCTTATTCTCATAAAGCCACTCAGCCCTAAAAACATAGAGGTGTCCATGGTAACCGAACATAATGACAACGCTGGGAGAGAAAGGCAGTGTATCACAATCCTCATGAACAGCTTACAGAGAGGGCCCGTCAATCAACAGCGAGTCAACAGGTAGCACAGAGGGACAGAAAGAGGCATTGAAAAGAATAATCGATCCCCAACATGCGCCATTCATTAACATTTGATGAGTTATTGGACCTGAAGCTGTGGTAGATTTGGGCCAGGGGCAACATAACAATGACAGGGTGTAGCAAATAATAAAAGATGTCAGACTATTAAACTGAACAGGGGTTAGGCTTCAAATACACACCCACATAAAGTATAGACTTAAAGGTAAGGGCATAAAAATGGAACTTCAACTGCATCGATTTGGAATATTAGAATCCACAATAATCAATTCTAATCATACACAGTGAAGCCTTCATTCCTTTTTTTGGTCAAAATAATATTCACAAGACATTTTCAACAGTACAAATCCTAGAAGGTCTCTATTGTACTATTATGTAATTTGTTCCTCTCATCATATCTGTGTATTTTTTGCTCTTTTATTTATAATGTTTATATTTTAGACAGACAGACAGACAGACAGACAGACAGTTAGGAGGTTGGTATAGCATAGTGGGTAACACCTCTGCTTTCTACTCTGTAGACCTGGGTTCAGCCCCTACCTGGGCAAGCACCCTACACTACAGCAAGAGAGCAATCCTGGTCCTGAAGATCTACCACCCTGGAGACTTCAGATCCAATATACCTGGCTCTAATGTTCAGATGCCCCTGGATCAAGTGTGTTTGATTAGGGCTGGAGCTAAACTGTGCAGGGTGGTAGATCTCCAGGACCAGGACCCCCGCACTTCGGGGAGTCCTTGGGCAAGACTCCCAACACTACCTTCACCTACCTGTGTGCAATGATCAAACTGTAAGTCGCTCTGGATAAGAGCATCTGCCAAATGCCATAAATATAAAAGTAAACAGTAATAAGTAGCAAACTGTAACGTTGTTAAGTAATTAATAAGGTTAATACCTTGTTTGTTAATCCTGTTCTTGATACTTCTTTTTCTTGAGTGCCTTGCTCTCCCTTTGCTGCTATAGCACTGTGAATCCTTTATTAGTCCCACACCAGGGATATTATCTTAGTCAGTGAATTTGTTGAATAATATCAAAATAATCTAATCAAATAGAACCGTGTGGATATTTGTTATTTAAAATATATATATATATATATATATATATATATATATTTCTCTAAACCAGTGGGTGCCCAACTTTTTAAAAGTGAATTCCATCCGTTTTTCAAAATTTCTGCATAATCTAACAGCCAAGATGTAAACCAAGTCTTTCAGAGTGGCCTGATGTGGAACAGTGTCAGAATTGTTCACAGTGGTGGTGATAGGAACCAGACATCTGAGGAGTCTGAAGCCTCTGAAAGTGCCCTTACAGAGAGTTATTACAAACCATGGTTATGAATATGCTGCCTGATGCCTGAGACAATGTTTTATGATAGCTTTGGGATAAACTTTTGGCCCAAAACATATTTTCAGAAGACACGTGTAGATTCACTGGTCATTTTGAATAGTAAATTGTTGTGTTGTAGACAGTGACGTCTGGTTCCTATCACCACCACTGTAAATAATCAGAGTCAGTTAGTTTCTCTACAATGAACCATTTCACACCAATCCATCCTGAATGACTTTGTTTACATCTCAACCACTGAATTATGCAGAAATTTTGAAACATGAAATGTATGGAACTCCCATTTAACAACACAGACTGATCCACAGCCGGGAACACAGCCTATGTTTTGCCATTGTCGAGGAATGTAATTGGATGCCTTCATAGCCGCATTCATTAGTGCATCCCCGTATACAACACACAATGGATTCAAGTCATTAGCCAAATCCCCAGTGGTAATGAATTTATAGTATATATAGTAGTCTTCAGGTTTTCGATTAAACTGAGCTTTTTTCCTGGTATCATTTTCATTCTTTGATGTTTCTGTTGTATAAAATGTGTGGTAATGTTTCCAATTTTTTTTTAACTTATGTTAGCCTGCAAATAACAACAGCCAACAGCACCCTACATTAGGCCATACAGAGACAGGACATAGGCCTATATATTTACAGTTTTGTGCAAAAATATGTGCATTTCTGGCCAAGTTACATATTTTGCTATTTTGTAAGTGAAAATAAGTTAACACATTCCCTACAGCGAACACACTTCTGCACATTTTAATGCAATATTACTGTTTATTTGCTGAATTTAAGACAATGGGAGAAAAAAGGCTTGTGCAACAGTCATGGTATACTTTTTATTATTATTCATTTCACAATATGTTCCAAAAGTCAGCAAATAAATAGAAATCGTGCACTAAATTCTGCAGAAAATGCCACATTTAAGTGTATCCTCCACAGAGGATGTGTTAACTTATTTTCACATGGAAAATCATCAAAACATATCATTTGACCAGGGGTGCCTAAACGTCTGCATACAACCCTGTAATGACATAAAATCAGTTTATTTTAACCCAAGTTTTTAATGGCACGAGTAGAAAAAAACTATTATAAAAAATGTTTTATAAATTACATCAACTATTATGATAAAACAGAGACAACTAACTTTCTCCTGCTCACTGCCGCACTTGCTGTGGCCCGGCTGGAGCTAAACTGGTACTGTTGGGATCTGAAACCCTAAACAATCATAACTGAACTGAACCATTCTGAGGCCAGAGACTCACGTCTCCACTTAAAAGTCAAACTTACGACCTTCCTAGATCATTTATCAACGTCAGCGCTGAACAGCTTTACCTGTGCAACTGACTGCAGAATGTTCTGATCACAGGCTTAGTGTTTGACATAGCATGGTTTAATGTATTTCTTATCTGTGTTTGCATAGGGAATGTCCTCTGATAACACAACATTTTTAGGACAAAAGGGGTGTGCTAAGGGCTCCAGATCACACAGTACAGTCACAGCACTCAATCAATGGAGGAACTACTCATTTACCAAAATAGTTAACTGCATCCTGGTTTCTGGCACTTACCCGAGAGCGAGAGCTGAGCTCTTACATAAATTACTCTCGCAAATACTGTAACTATTGATCTAATATGTAAGAAACTGTTTGCTGTTCTCAGGTGTGACTGTGGTGTTTAAATCTTACTTAAACCTCAACAAAAAACGACCATGTAAAGCCTTTTAGCCATATTTCAAACAGTCCTATGTTGTCGTCCAAGAAGCAAAACCACAAGGCAGAAGTAGGAGAATGTGTGCAAAGCACAAGCAAAACTCACAGTCGAGTGACATATTCTAATCCGTTCTATGACGATGCCAGACAGTATGCAGCAAATTTCTTGTGCAACTTGAATTTACTCCAAATGTATACATGACTTTCACATCAATAAAATATAATTACATCAACATAATTTTGTCTTTTACCTACATTTGGTAGTAATTGTGTTGATGTAATACGTTTATCTATGTGTGAATGATGTACACAAGTACATTCATTGCTTTCCAGTGTACAGTTTCAGTAAACATCCATCATTATATCGCTGCTATCGAAAGACAACCTCATATCTTTTTTCAGTTTGTGACATAATTTGAAAATGCCTATTGTCCTTTAAATTGTGTGTACATTTCATGAAGAACGGACCAACAGAAATGGCCCAAAATTACTTGAAAAAAATGTCCAGTTCCATTGACTTACATTAAAATTAAAGTAGGTTTTTTTCTTCTCCTGTAAAGTTATCATTTTGAAGATACAAGGTTTTTCAGACAACAGCGTTATACAGAGCCCTTTAGAAACAGTGTGCCAATACGCTTAGAATGTAAACAAGACATTCTAACAATGATGAAGGGAGTGAATACAGAGGTTAATCCACAGTTCTCAACTCTCGGTTTGTACTGCATGTTCGACAATATTAGGAATACGAGCAATGTGATAACACTCGATCATATACTCTTTTCTGAGGGTCTGTTGTATGATACAAAACGACAGATTTACACCAACTACAGAGAATTCATAAACAACAAACAGCGTATAGTCACTGTATAGCAGCAAGTAGCTGATTGGAAGTCAGCCCACTGGATTATTATATTGTTCCTCCCATTCCTTCTTAAATAGTTTATTTTTGCAGGTGTTGAAATGAACAAAATAAGTTCAGCATTACTTTTTCATATGTCATTTTAAATATAACGCTGCTGCTTTGCTGGTGCATTTTGTTCACTTCAAAACCTCAAAAAACTACAGCGATACACATCATTTATCATGAAAACGTCTCCAAGTGCTGTTACATTTTAGTCATATAGATAGAGAATAAAACAGAATAGAAATAAAGTGAGAGAAACAGACAGAGAGAGATAAGACACACAGAGAAAGAGACACAACAGAGATAGAGAGACCAATATGCAGACAGAAAGACCAACAGAAAGACAAAGACAAGGTTTGGTAGAGAAATACAGACAGCAATAGGAAGACATAGTAATAGCGAGAAATAGAGATGGACAGACAGACAGACAGAGATAGAACGAGAAACAGAGAGTTAAAGATAGACAGAGATAGAAAAATACAGAAAAGCTAGAGATAGAAATGGATAGAGAGATGGACAGACAGATAGACAGACAGCGAGATGGAACATATATATTATACATATACATATCACTGTTGCTGGAAGAAAACGTCGTATCTCCATCTTTGTTGTTTTTCAGTTTGTGACATAATTTGAAAATGCCTGTTGTCCTTTACATTGTGTGTAAATTTCATGATGAATGGACCAAAGGAAACGGCTAAAAATGGCTTGGAAAGAAGTCTGAATCCATTGACTTTCATTCAAAGTAAAGTATGTTTTTTCCTTTTGCAGATACAAGGTTTTCTTCCGACAACAGTGATAAATAAACATAATTACACCTTACACGAGATATATAAGGAGAACGAGAGAGGGCCCTAGGCTCACCTGTCCCTCCAGCATGTCTCTGTGGATGGCGGGCCGCTCCTGCTCCGTGCTGTTGGTCCTCCGGATGGAGAGGCTGTGCGACTTGCGCTTCTGCTTGGCTTGACGGGCGGCTGCACTGTTTCCACTCTCTACAGGCATCACTCCTCAGTGACGTCCCACTGCGCACTTCCTATCTGGAACTGAGCAAACAAGCACAGAAAGGTTTGCTCCGGCCCACTGCGAGCAACGAGAGGCTTTTCTCCCTCTCGAGAGAAAGAACACTCCTATTGTTCAGAGTTAAGAGAGGCTAATGGAGTTATAAAACCGCTTTCGCCTGCGCAATGTAACTAATGGAATGTCCTAATACCGCAGCCATAATACACCCTACACAAAAAACTGTCTTAGTCTTAACGTGTCCTAACGCTGCAGTCTGGGAAGCAGAAGTGGGTGCTGATTTCTAACTAACTAACTAATCTTTACTTATACCTCTGAAAGCCTGACGTAAACTTTAGAGAGCAAAATGCAAAGAAATTTGTTTGGATTTACTTGTCATTAGTATTTTTGTTATTTTATATACAATAATAACTTAGATTTTAGATGTTTTATTTAATGTCAAGAACTCTTTGAACAGGTTATTAAATGATAAAAATATCACAAATACCTATTGATATGTTTTGTCAAGTTATCTGCCACTTATGAAATATAATGGATTTTAGATATTTTAGAATTAAATTTAATTTAATTCTTGATGTTGTACAGCTTTCACAGTTGTGTCCGCTCATCATTCTGGACACATCTAACATTTCTAAAAGGGCATTTTTTTCTGAGGTCCACTTACGACATTTAGTGGCTTTATGAACCAAAACAGTCAGTTCATTTTTACATTTATATTTTTTTTTTATCTTCTAGAATTAAACAGTTTGTTTAGTTAATGTTCTTTTAACATTTCACACATATCGCTGCTGTCTAAACAAAACCTCGTACCTCCATTTTTGTCAGTTTTGGCATAATGAATTGAAAATGCCTGTTTTCCTTTACATTGTGTGTAAATTTCATGAAAAATGGACCAAAACAACTTTCTGGTTCCATTGACTTACATTAAAAGTAAAGAATGTTTTTCCTTTTCTTGTAAAGTTACCATTCTGGAGATATGAGGTTTTCTTCCGACAACAGCGATATACTAATGCATATGTAAATGAGCTCGGTTCTAATTGGCTGCACTGTATTTTGCCCCTACTTCAAAAAACAGTCCATGCTGAAACACTCCCTACAACTTCAGTGTAAATCTGCAGGGCTGGACTGCTGTGGGCTGAATATGGGGTCATATGTAAAGGTAGGGGTTTAGTGACATCACAAAAACAATGAATTCAAAACTGGCTGTTTTTGCAGGAGTGAACAGCACATTTTGAAACCTTAATGACACTAAACTTTAATTTCAACAAAACAAAACAAGAAAAAACCTGGTTTGCTATCATATAGGCCCTTTTCAATTTTCAGCACAGGACTAACATGTTAGACTCGCTTTATACCCTTATCTGCAATCAAATGCGTTTAATATTACAGAAAACAGTGTTTCCAAACTTTTGCACAGTTCAAGATTCATATTAAATTAAATTCCTCAAAAACAACGGAAAACGAGCGTGTTAAGCAGCCCAAGCATTCTGAATGGAGCACATAAGAAAACAACCATACAGCAAAAAACAACAGTGAATAAGACGGCATGCAAAAGAAAAAAATAAACAAAATACCAGGACAGTGAAGCGCAGTGAATGATAAACAAAGCAGACACATCCTCAGGCCGACCGCTTAAAGGTGTACGTGGGTCTCGGCGTGATGCGGGGGTCGCTCTCCGACACTGAACAGAAAAGAACACGTTCTATGCATCTAAAGGGATGGACAAATGAGACAGTAAATGCGGCCAAGACGAGCTGGTTAGGCAGCATTCTCTCACACACACACACACACACACACAAATAAGAGCTTGAACAGAAGGAGGGAGGAACATTAGACGGCTGGAGAGAATGCAAGATAACTGGCAGGCACTGAGTCATGTTATTAGTAATGCTACAGCCTATAAGCTGGGCAAACAGCTAGCTCTCGCTCCGTTACATGCGACATGTTTATGAATCTGATAGACGGGTGCGACGTCCACATGCCTGAAAAGAGGGAGGCCAAAGAGAGAGTCCTAAACAGAGGCAGGCAGAGTGCCCGAAAACCATCCTCAAGTCAAAATATAATTATTTTGATGAAATAATGAATCATACAGAAGTAAAATTAGCACCTAAAAGTTAACCAGAGTAAAAAGCATCAAGTCAAACTGCACTGGAACGTCCTAGTACAACCAGCGTCTCACCTATCAGCACAGGAATATAAGATTGTTGGTCCTATTCTTCTCTTTTTAGGATTTTTTGGGATCTTTTCAGTAAATCTCCAACTGATGAGTGTGAACAATAGCAAAGCTGTGCAGGTACAGAATGAAATGAAACCCAAAAAGCAATGAGGAACTAAATGTGAATGACTAAAACGCAGCTGAGTAACACAAGTAATGCAGCTGATTCCTTCCTTCATAAATACACTTCAGTAAATATTCAAAATTCCTGCATAATTCAATCATTAATCAAAGTCATTCGGAGTGGTTTGATGTGAAATGCTTCACTTTAAAGAAATGTACAGACTCAGAACTGTTCTCAGTGGTGGTGATAGGAACCAGGCGTCTGAACACTCTGATGCCTTTGAAAGCTCCCGCACAGAAAGCTATTTCATGAAAGGGTAATAAATATACAGACTGATGCCTGAGAAGGTGTTTTACCATACAAGTTTAAACAAGTTTAGACTAAAATGTGTTTTTAAAATTCGCTGATGGAGGACAGGAACACGCAGCACACTGACAGCTTATTTTATTGGATTTACAGCTATCCTATCATTATTGGTGTTGCATATAAAGATTCTGAACTGTAAATAAAATAGACAGGTTAGATTTTGTGACGCCTGGTTCCCATCACCAGCACTGTAAAGAAATCTGTGTCTCTCTGTGTGTATATATATATATATATATATAAATCTACATGCTTAAGCAGTTCTTTACGGGGGGAAATGGTTCCTCAGATTGATGGAGAATGTGTCGAATATGGCTCTATACAGAACCTTTTTTTGAAAATGGTTCTACACAGCACCCAAAAGGGTTCTTTTATTATTACATGCTTGATATTGTAACAATACCAGAACACTTCTCAGTGCTATATAGAACCATTTTCAAAAAAGGTTATATACAGAACCATGTACAACACATTCTTCATGAATCTGAAGAACTATTTCTATAATTATAAAGCTCATGGTTCTAAACAGAACCACTGCCTTTACTAAAGAACCATCTTTTTAGAAGTGCTGTTATGTAGCTAGCAAATTTAGCTTAAATCAACCAGCAGCTGGCCAGCTAGCCAGAGCCGCCCGGCTGAGTCGTGCTCCGTTAAAAATCACCATAATCTCGACGGCCGTGTCAAACTGCACGAAGCTGAATTTGGCCTCCTATTCGGCCGCTTCTTGTCCGAATTCTCCCGCTCTACCTTAAATGCTGCAGCAGCAGTTACATGTAACGTTAACTGTCTCATGTAACCGCTGCACCATTTAAGGTGGAACGGGGAAATTCGGACAAGAAGCGGGCGAATAGGAGGCCGACTTCAGCCGCGTTCAACCCGCACAGATGAAATGTCGAAGTCGGTTCACAGACCCGGTTCTGCTGCCTGCTGTCCTGTCGTAGTGACGGTGCAAGGCAAGGTCAGGAGCTGCTGTGTTTATGTAGCCTGCTCTGGGCGCTAGGCTAACAGTTAGCCGGCAGCTAAACCCAGCTCCTCTATCAAAACATCAGCGGCTACACCGCTTCACCGTAATACTCACATTTCTCTTACGAAGCAGAGGAGGCTGTTTCAGTCATTCGCTGGATGCGTGATGGCTCGTCGGTGAAGCACACAGCATCTTCCAGGAGGTGTTGGTGTAACAGATTTTGGGTTTTTCCTCGCTGGGAGAAACGCAGTGAGAGTTCAGCTAAACTCGGAGCTTCTCTACCCGAGACTGTCAAAGCAGAGAGCAGGACGGACATTACCTTCAAAATAAAAGTCCCTGCTCGTGATCGTTCTGTTTTGGCTCTGCTTGTGTTATTTGGCACCCAGCTGCTAAAATAAATCCAGTTCAAGGGAGCTTTCTTTAAATTACACACAAAATATATCTCTGCTCAGTGTGAGTGGTAATGGTGCTCTACCACTCTGTAAAGCCATGGGTACTTAATACTTTTAAAAAGTATCTATTATTTAATAATAAAGTATTTATAATTTGGTATGTATTTAGTAACTTATGCTATTACAGTACACAAAAAGTAACGTATTCAGAACACATTGAGAATACGTTTAAAGTACACCTTTTTAAAATCTAATTTATACTGTTCCTCACTGTTTTCTTCATGTAATTAATACGTTTCATGGAAAATTCCTTGTCATTCAAAAAAAAAAGTATATTTTTTCTCTCACCGCCTGCTTCAGTCCGCTGCTGCTCTCACAACCCCCAGTACAACACCGCTGCTAAATGTAACACTCGCAAACATGTCAACTACTGAGAAGCTTATTAGTTTGATCATCCCTCAGAAGAGTTCGGTAATACTGAGATTAATAACTGATCATCACATTGATTTATCAGTCTACTCAGGCTTTAGCAGAGCTCAGTAACACTGAGATTAATAACTGATCATCACATTGATTTATCAGTCTACTCAGGCTTTAGCAGAGCTCAGTAACTCTGAGATTAATAACAGATCAGATTGATTTATCTGTCTATTTAAGCTTTATCAGGAACTTCACTGTTTGTAAATAAGCCATAAATTGAGG
>NW_023494785.1:8269782-8390647 GCF_904425465.1 Colossoma macropomum | reverse complement strand
GTACAAGTAAGAAATAATATATCAATATAATTTAAATTACAATACAAATCAGGGATTACAAAAGAATACAAAAATATATTATATATATATATATATATATATATATATATATATATATATATTATATATATATATATATATATATTATGTATGTATTTGCATTTTCATCTCTCTCTCTCTCTATCTTTTCTAATAGCCTCATATGACCACACACGCACTCCTGATTTCCACCAATCCGGTCACAGTGTAGTGAGCTACGTCAGCAGTGGGCGGAGACGCGCCAGTCTCCGTGTGTGTGACTGGGCGCGGGTTTCTCCGCTTTAGTCGGGTTTTACTGGGCTTTAACGGAGGATTAGAGCTCGACTTCAGACGGTGCAGCTGAGCGTCGGTGAACAGCGATATTACGGATATTCCCGTGCGTTCTCGGCCGTGTTCGGCGGCTCTGTGGCGGGTTAAACGGCCCGGTGGTCTGATGGTGTGTTCGGCGGAGATCCGCACCTGATTGGTCCAATGTTTGTGCGGGCGGTGCTCAGGACGGCGGCCTGCGAGGCACACAGGCTGATAAAACCCACCGCTCCCTCTTTGAGGCCGCTTAAACGCAGCCTTCCTCTTCTTACAGCATTTCTGACAAGGTAAGTTCACTGGGGGGGCTTATTCGGAGCTTAGATGACCAATAACAAGCCGGTCAAGAGGGGGAAGTGGGACTAGTGTTTATAATTATAGTGCATCTGGTTGTTATTGTACTGTAATGTAACGTTAGTGTAGACACAGTGAGTGCTCTGATCTGGACGTCAGTGTGGTGTTGATGTTGTTTATGATGATGATGTTGTTGTTATTGTTGCTGATGGTGTTGGTGGTATTGATATTTGTGTAGGTTTAGGCTACTTTGTGGATTTCTAAGCCTTATTTTGTTTTGTAGAAGCCTCAGTGTGTCAGCCAGGATGCCAGAGATTGAGACAGATAAACTGGACCAAAAGCAGGTCCAGCTTCTCTCTGAGATGTGCATTCTGATAGATGAGGATGACAAGAGGACTGGAGCTGACACCAAGAAGAACTGTCACCTCAACTCCAACATCGACAAAGGTAACAGCCTTACCGTAAAACTAGAGTGACACTGAAACCAGTACTGAAATGCCACGGTTTCTTTGTCCACTATAGAAGCTTATTTCATGGCTGTCAGGGTGCGCTTCAAAGTGAGACCTGCTCAAATCTGGACTACTGAACCCATTAATGTCTATATTGTATTATATTGATATCGACATTGATCATGAACAATGTGGACATAGGAATGTATCACCTTTGGTCCATGATCTCTGAGAAAAGTCTGAATCAAATCAATAGAAAATCCAAATATGATTGTGAAACTGTAGTATGACGTTTACATGTAATCAAAAAAGCATGGGTGGATACAGTTAGAGGTCCAGCCAAGGTGTAGGTATACACATTTTCATCAGTTCAGACCAGATCAGATCAAGTTTTGTGGCCTTTTCATTGCCCCCATTTATCAAACATATCAGAGTAAGAGCACTGATCTGAGATCAGGTCTTATAGGGTCATGGAATTTTATTCATTGTTAGATAAAAAGCATAAGCTGATCCTAGATCAGTATTATTACTGTAAGAAGTTTGATAAATGTGGGCCATTGTCAGTTAACTAAACAATTCATGTGATAACTGATAACTGATTGGAAGATGTGGGTTAAGTAGCTTCAAACAATCCTTGGGTGAAAATATTCCTACCATGAAATTCTGACTCAATTAAAAGTAATAGAGCAAAAACAATTTGAGAACTCAATCAGAACCTAAAACTCCTCCAGAGTGGAGTTCCCTGTTGCAGCCAGTGCATGTCTTTGTTTGGACTCAGTTCCCAACCAAATATTTAGTGTTCTTAAAGGCTTGGATAGAGCAAAAATATGGACCAGTTACAGAGCTCTGAGGACTGCTTTGAGAACCACTGCCATACAGAAGTGCAGTGGAAGTTTTTGGTCCGTCCAGCATCTAAAATGAGCTTGAAAGTGAGAGCAACAACAAAGCAGTCCAAGTGCCATCAGAACAGGAGGGAATTAAAGTAAATTATAAACTTAATAGAAGAACTAACATGAAACTGAGGAAAGATTGGACTAACTTACCCACAAATATACATGAGTAGAAGTAAAAGCGTTTAGAAAATGTTCAGAAAAGTACAAATCCATCACAGTTTTGCTTAAATACTTGTAACTCAGTAGATGTTACTGGTTATTACCCACTTCTGTTCTACTTCTATTCCACTTGATCACAATTAACTGCTAGGGAAGGAAAGCGTCCAAAATGTGTAGTATTCAGAAACTGAGGCCTGTACTTTGAAAATCTCTGAGCTATTTTACTGTAATCATATGATGCACTGCTGGCATGTTGTATCTTACTGTTGCATAGTTATATAGTAATGCCGTCATACCTACTGAAACGTTTTGTAGTAAAACTCTGTATGTGCATGCTACTAATGTCTACATATATTAAAAGTAAAGCTGGTAATAAGAATATAAATAGCTAGTAATATGTTAATAATAAAACTGTATAGGCTCATACATATAATGAAAACTACAGAAATATGTAATTTTCCTGTTTTTTCACAAGTCTGTGTTCATTGGTTTGTCCATTGTCTCCCATGTCAGGGCTACTGCATCGAGCCTTCAGTGTTTTCCTGTTCAACAGTGAAGAAAAGTTGCTCTTGCAACAGAGATCTGATGCCAAGATCACTTTTCCAGGTGTGTCTCCTTTACAGCTCTCACCTTCTAACATATCTGTGAGAAATTCTCTACCACAGTGGTTTGGTACACATTGATCATAATTTCAGGACCTCCACCGGCTAAACAGCTCCCGGTTTTCCAAAAGTGTTGCAGTGTTAGGACTATTAGAGAACTCATTCTTGGTCTGCCACTTCAGGAAGCTCTGCAGTCAGGCTTGTTGCCGATGTTTTTATTTTCTCATTTTTAGGATGTTTCACCAATACCTGCTGCAGTCACCCCCTCTACACGCCAGAGGAACTGGAGGAGCAGGGCGCTATCGGAGTCAGACGGGCTGCACAGAGGAGACTAGAGGCTGAGCTCGGCATTCCCATGAACCAGGTATAGTAGAGTAGAGACCAGGCTGTGACAGCAAGCAAGTTATCAGCTTAGGACCTCTTATTGGTCATGTGACTACCAATCCCTTCAGAGCTACCGTCCTCCAGCTCCATTAGCACAAATCAGCTGATTTGTGATCAACAAATATAGAGAGTTAATGTTGGCTCATTACCATGTTTTATAACCCAAGTGTTATATGAGAAAAGATATCCTAAGCATATGTTGTCTGTATGTGTTTCAGTTTGTGTTGCATTCAAAACTTTTTTGGTGCAACAGCAGGGTGAAAATCGAGGAGCTTTTCTGTAATTTATACCGAGATTTCCTATTCCATACAAATCTGTCATAAACGCTACAGATGTCCTGTGGTGAAATGCCATTACCCCACCTCCCCATGTAAAACTAATCCCATTTAAAAAGTACTTAATACTCTTTATTCATTCATTTAGTCATTAACCTCATGAAAGGCCTTTCAGAGCATTAAATATAGGATAATAAGTCATTAGTTATAATTGGTTATTATTCAGTTATTCATGTTCAGACTTATTATTCAGTAACTATGATATATTTTTTCGGGAACTTCTATAAAATTGATGTATAAGTTATGCGGGGTGTGTTAAGTGTGGGCCTTAGAGCTGAATGGGAAATAGGCATTTTCTACTTGGTAACAATAATTTTCTTTAAATTCTCCAACATAAATTTGCCTTTTTTTCCTTCCATTCGGGAAGCTGAAGGCTTTATATGTAAAATGATCTGCTTTTTGCATGTCATTCTGTTGCAGTCTGTACCTTTTTCTATTATAAAACATAATTGTTGCCATATGGCAACAGCATGCAACAGTGGAACTGCATACAGCCTGAGTAAATGAAAACACCACCATTGGAGACACCAGATATATTGTATACAATCGAATATGATGTTAATTATTATTTTATTTTATTTTATCATAATGATTATTTTCCTTACATGTGTATTTTCTGGGCACTGCTCCTAACTGTAGTTCACCTTGCTGTGGTCTGCTGCTAGGTGCCTCCAGAGGAGATGACCTATCTGACCCGCATCCACTACAAGGCCCAGTCGGACGGAGTGTGGGGTGAGCACGAGATCGACTACATCCTATTCTTGCAGAAGGACGTGGAGCTGCAGCCGGACCCCAACGAGGTGAAGAGCCACTGCTACGTCTCCAAAGAGGAGCTGAAGGAGCTGCTGGAGAAGGCCAAGAGGAACGAGGTGCTGATCACGCCGTGGTTCAGTCTCATCGCTGACACTTTCCTCTTCAAGTGGTGGGACAACCTTCAAAACCTCAAACAGTTCATGGATCACGACCGCATTCACCGCATGTAATCGCCGCTCCAGACTTTCGCAACACAAGCTTCAAAGATTCACTCCTGGAGAGCACAGGTGCATTATATCAGCCAGCGCACACTTGAATAGAGACTCAGAAGCTTCTTATTTAAATGTGAGTGGGAGAGAATGCTGAAAGCATGTTGACTGACGCAGCTTCTATTTAAGAACGGTACCGCACTGTTTCTCAACAATTAGCCTACCTAATTTATCTCATCACATCTCAAAAGTTGAAACCTGAAGTGTTTTATTCTGTGGTTAGAAAGGAAAGCCTGACACATGTTGGCCAACAGTGATTCTTAGTCAATACTTTATAAGGACCTTATCTAATCTATCTAAGTACTAGAGTTCTCATGAGGAAGAGCTGATAAGGTCTTATATTATTTGTTTTAGAGCATTTATGGTTTCTATTTCAGTCTTTTTAAGCACAGCATTTGAAGAAAGTAGCTAATCCTCACCAGCAGCTGAATGTCTCCAGTGCCTGTTTTCAGTGTGGAGACCCTGCATTTGAGACAGATGTTGTGTGTAGTGAACTCAGCTATTATGGTTTACAATGAATTGTATATTGATGTAAAATAATTTGTAGATGAATAAAGGTATTGAATAACTTTCTTTTATGCTGTCTGATATCATTGCCGTACTGTCATGTCTAGTCAAGATGGACAGTGAATTGTGACATTTGAAGGACACAAGCCACTGGGGCCTGGTTCCACTTCTGACACGTACTGGTATACAAGCAGAGGTCAAAGCTGTCAGAGGGGCTCCTACTCAGCATGAACTCCAGTACTTTGTTAAAGCTTAAACTTCACCATATGGACCAGCAGATGGCAGCACATCCTATAAAGTTGATCCTCAGTTTAATGCCGAGGCTGCAGGCAAGTTGAATCAACCGGGTCGCATTGAAGATTAAATGGAGTATTAGTTGCCTTTTGGGAATATATTGAAATATTTGAAAACACATTTTTGAAATTTATCAAATATGACTTTGTCTTTACTTAAATAATGACACTGGCCATACTGTAATTTTTACACATCTTAAAGAGGCCTAATTACATATTATAGCTGCTCTGCAATGGAGATTTTCAGGTTTTAAGACTAGGAAAACCCCCTTCTGATGATGTATCTTGAAGGTGGGGGGAAATTTTTAAAAACTACAACTGGTTTGGGGTGGATTTTTGGGGTTTTGATGTTTTTATCTCATTTTGTTAGCTAATAAATACATGAAAATGGGGTAACTAACATTTCTGCTAGGAAGCCGAACCTTATTGCAGCTGTATGACTGGTATAACTGGTGTTCAAATCATCATTACAGTTGAGAGAATGAATTACTCTAATGACAGAAATGGTTTGTCAGAGGAGGAGGAGAACAAGCTGAATGCTAAAGCTGAATGCTAAAGTTAGCAAGTTAGCTGGCTAAGCAGACTCCTTACCTCAGTTTGGCTTCATTTTTCTGGCTGAATGGGTAAAAAACGTATCCCTTGCATCCGTTTTGTGCTAAAAAATGAAACCACTGTTTTTGTTTAATGACTGAGGTAAGCCTTTCACTAATGCTGGCTTGTTTGTACTTCTTAGTGGTTAGGCTAGCAGTCAGGATTGATTGCCTGCGATGCAAGCTGGGTCCTGGAGTGAGGGAACATTAACGAACATGAAAACATAAGAAAATTATATGAAACCGTGAATTATGTCAAACTGAAAAGGCTCAGGGTTGCTCTGATACAGGATACTGCATGACATGATAAATAAAATATTAAATGCTAGTCGTAGTCCTGAATCCCCCTTTACACTATATGTCATTATAGATTATAATAGCACTAATATTACACAAGAGCTTTTCATGTATAAGCAAAGTACACCCTGCTATCAAAGCCTGGCCATCAAATAGAAATAAAGATAAAGAAAGCTGGCAGTCAGGTTCCTGTGAGGTTGAGTGAAGAAACATCGAGTGCGTTTACGTGCACTTAATAATCCGATAATTGCAGAAAATCAGATTTTGGTGGTAATCCTGTTCAACGTGAGTTATCAGATAATGGGAAACTCAAGGTCTACATGAGTCAGGCAGTAATCAGGTTTCTGCTTTGCTACCAGCCAATAAACTCGCAGAAGTAGACGTGACGTAAACGTTACGTAAAATAAAACTGCGGCTTTTTTTAAAACATTGCGCCACTTTACCTGAAAATATGAACATACATCATGTAGAAGATGAAGAATATTTAAATCCCTCATTTCGTCGACGGTGTAGTTGGTTTTAGCGTCCCTCCAAAAGTGTTTTGCTGCATCTCACGGCGACGATTCATGCTTATTTCCAGTACCGCAGTCTGTTCCGCACATGAGCAGACTGAGGAATCTGAAAGAAATCAGAATAAGAGTTTACATTCGCTGAGAAATCTGATTACTGAGCTAAAATCCAGCTCTCTTTATCAGATTTCTTAATCGGATTTCTAGGTCGGTGTATGCTGTTTACATGACCATTTGAATAATCGGATAACTGCAGAAATCCGATTATGATCAGATTATTGAATGCATGTAAACACACTCATTGATGTATAGACTTAGTGGAGGAGGCTGTCAGGGGGATGCTGACTGGAGAGTGGTCTCTCTGAGCATCAGAGGTATGTGTGTATGGTGCATTAGTGTAGAGCATGAATCCACCTCACTGAGCAGGTCACTCTGCTGAAACACAGTCACAGGGTAATGTACACAAACCACAGCAGATTGAGTTCTGGAACCATCTGCCCTAAGAAACATTCTTCAAGGCTTTGTTAGAAGCCTAGCCATTACCTAGCCTGACCAATTAAACAGGACGCCCCTAACCACTTGCCTGATTTCCATATGACCACAGTTCTCCCGTAGAGGACCCAAGAAGAAGCTCAGAATCTCTGTCAAAAGCTCACAGCTGCTGCAGAGGGCCAATCTGCTTCAATTATTCACATGGATGTGCCAAGGAGCATCTGCATGGGGGATGGGCCAAGCCAAGAGAGGAAGAAGCCAGCAGAGAAAGCAGATGAGTTTCTCTAGTGTAACCACCAGGGGGCGCGTTGTGGTCAGAGACAGCATGCAGCGCACATCAATGCAGCACAGGGGAACAAAGGGGGGATTAGGCGGTCCTCTTGCTCTCTGCTTTACATGTGATGCTACATTACATTCAGTGTTCCCTCAGCAGGCACCATCTTCTTACACAAATCATGTCAGCCTATACATATATAATGAATATTGATATACATCAAATTGTGTATATATATATATATATATATATATATATATATATATACACTAGGGGCAATTCAGCATCTCCAATTGGCCTGACTGCGTGTCTTTGGACTGTGGGAGTAAACTGGAGCACCTGGAGGAAACTCGCGCAGACATGGGGAGAACATGCAAACTCCACACAGAAAGGACCCTGGTCGCCTGTCTGCTACCCAGCGCGCCACCGTACTGCCCCCGATGTGTGTGTATATATTTATATATTTATAATCTCCATAGAAAAGCACTGCTAATAGAATAGGATGCTCTGGAGCCGCTCTGGAACACATGAGCCTAAGGTCACCATGCCCAATGCCAAGCATCGAATAGAGGCATATAAAGCCCCTCAGCCCCGGGCTGTGCAGCAATGCTGAATGAGAAGGTGTTTTAAAACCTTTGGACACACAGTGTAGGTTTTCCAGAGGATTTATGGTGCTTTCAAGTGGAAGAGAGGGAGTAGTCTTCTCCAACATTTATGTGAAAGATAAACTGAACACTGAGGATGTGAGATAGCTGTTGTAGTTTATGAGCTAGCAGGCATCTGTCAGTTTTGACCTATTTTACTGGTGTTTTTGAACTCAAACAAAGCAGAAATAAAATGTGGGTTAACTTGCATGTTTAAAAATTGATTTCTATTTCCATTTATAATTTGTACCTGACTTCATCATCTGACTTCATCATGCCGCCTGGTGGGAAACTCATTTTTTTTCTGATAGAACCAAGACCACTTGAAAGCAGCCTATGCCTAATCCTACTCAGCAGTCTGAATGGAGATTCTCCATTGAAGGAAAAATGTAGTACAGGACTAGCCTTAATCCCCATTTGGGAAACTGACCCATAGTGTATATAGTGCTATTTATCAATTTATATCTGCATTGCCATTTTCATCATTAAGTGATACATTGATTACATTAGTTAAGATTTCTAGCCAGTGTCACTTTTAAAAAAGCAGATCACATATACATATAGTTCTGCATCCTGTTCTATACAACAGAGCCACTGACCTCCAACCTGTCCACAGCTGTATTCCAGCTTCGGTTGATAAACTGTGGGAAAAGGGACGGGCGCTGCACTGTGGAACCAGAGATGCTCAGTGATGTGGGTGAAGAAAATGAGTCGATAATGCCTCTAGCTAAGGCTTCAGCGATGATCGTAAAGGAATCACATTTTTATGTGAGTGAGTGAGTGAGTGAGTGTAAGAGAGAGAGGCTTACATTTTACATGCAGCGTCCATCCTATAAGCCTCAGGCCTGTAGACCTATGGTATGTTAGCCCTACATTTACACATGCTCCATAGATCTTGTGGGGGATGCCTCTAGCAGTAATTACACTTTACATCTATGCTTCTATTTAAAGCCGTTTTACAACTGCATTTATTGTAGTTGCAGCTTTTTTATCTGCTGTTGAAATCAGACAGATCTACAGTACTGTGCAAAAGTCAGAGACCAGCCTTAGTTTATACAGTTTCTAGTCAAAACAGCCATTAAGTACAAGTTATTCATTTTTAGGTGTCAGATAAAAAGACAGAAACATGTATAAACATAAACATTTTGCCCTGTTCTTCAGGGTTCAGGACCCCCATAGGACCACTGTAGTGTATGCAGCCACTGCGCCTCATGGTACCATGTGGGGCTGATGTTTTGTGCTCCATTGCGTGTGAACTTGGTTACCTGTGATTGTTTATGTTCTCGGTAGAGCACCAGAAGTCTCCCTGAAGGCCTCTGTAGACAATGTTCTTCATCTCTTTAAGAAGGGATTAAAGCAGTAAAGGAAAGTAAAAATCTGTTTTATTTGACTTTAAATTTAAGTACTCTGCCAACGCACCACCACAGAGCAGGTATTATTTGGGTGGTGGATCATTCTTACCACTTTCGTGACCTACATATACAGTGCCCTGCACAATCATTGGCACCACGGGTAAACATGAAGAAAACAGGCTGTAAAAAACATTCATAATTGCTGATCCTTTTGATCTTTAATTCAAAATATGAACATAAATATATAAATAAATTATTTTTCTCAAATCTGTGTGTGCCACAATTATTGGCACTCCTGCATTCAATAAAATGTGATACCAGCTCTGAGTGCTCTTCTGTAATGCTTAATGAGACTGGAGAACACATCCTTTAGATTCTGAAGTCCACACTGTGGACTGTCCTCTTCAGCTCATCCTACAGGTTTTCTATGGGCTTTAGGTCAGGGGACATGGCAAAACCTTAATTCTGTGGTCAGTGAACCACTTTTGTGTTGATTTTGAGGTGTGTTTTGGATCATTGTCCTGCTGGAAGATCCAAACTATGGCCCAGTTTAAGCTTCCTGGCTGAGGCAGTCAGGTTTTGATTTTATTTCTGCTGGTACTTGATGGAGTCTGTGATACCACATATTCAAATAAATTGTCCAAGGCCTCCACAACATCATCGATCCACCACCATACTTCACAGTGTGGGATGCAGTACATTTCTGCGTGGCTATATTTGTGTCCACGCCAAACTCACCTCTAGTTTGACCATAGAACATGGTCCCGCTGTTCCAGTAACATCTAGCAAAATGTAGGTGCTTGATTTTGTTCTATTATAACATATTATAATAACATAGAATAACATTTTTTCATGACAAGGTTTATTATTTTTTTTCTTTCAATCATTCTACCTTAAATCAAGGTTAGGTTTTTGCTAATATTTTGAATGAAAGATCAAAAAGAATAAGTATTTAATTAAAATTTTTTCACAGCTCATTCTGCTTATGATTACCATGGGTGATACTATTTGTGGAAGGCTCTATGTAAGTACGTGTGTATGTTTTTTTGAAGAGAACGAAAGGTTTCTGTCTTTATTTCTGAAGCTGTCTACTCTACCTCCAACCTAGGCTGCTGTTCTTTAACAAATCTCATCCCATTTGCAATGCAGCATTCAGTCTTACACAGTATTTCCCTGCACTACATAATTATTATGTGCCAGCGCAGTAGAAAAAAACAGCAATCATTAAGCACATCCATGCTCTGTAGACCACTCCCACACTCCCTGCATGTGTGCATTAAGTGCGTAGGCCTATTTTTAGTAAACTGCCATTGCACAGGTTTATGTGAGAGTTTATTTGTGTGCACTGTGATTACATGGGAGATTTGTTTTTGAATGTGCTTGCCTATCAGCGCTTGCATGTTTAGTGGTGCATTGCATTGTAGTGCCTATGTTTAATACAGCACGCATGAAGATGATGCGCTCGTTCTGATGAGATACTGACTGCTCAGTTCTCGCTCTGTTTCCAGGACTAATTGCTTTCTCTGCTTCAGTGTGGAGATTAAATTAACTTCTTGACCACTCCGGTAAACATCCTGTTCTCCCTCTGGCCAGTGTGCAGCTGCCCCAGCCTGACCCACGCTCACCCCTCTGTGCCCTTATTTCCAGCCCCATTTTTGTCTCTGACCGCTGTGGCTCTTTCTGCCCTAGGACTGGAAGAGAAGGAGGCAGGGAATGTGCATCAGCTCCCCCTGAGGCTCTGGGGACGAGAGAGAAACGAAGCAAACAAACAGCGACCCACGGAGAGCGAAGCACTGAGTCATCACTGAAGAGCTTTGATGCTGGAAGGGTCTGATGTTCTTACGGTGTCTTTGACGTGGTATAAACGGCGCTGTGTGGAGCATGATGACACACCTGCTGAAAATAATAATTTGGAGGAAAATTGATCCACCAATGTTTGTCTTCAAAGTTTGTTTCTTCAGTTTTGCACAGGAGTGTCTGACTCCGTATCATGTACTGTTATATTTGCAGTTGTATGCAAAAGTGAACTGTTTTAAATGAACAGTACAGCCTCTTTATATGTGTTTAATAAAAAAAAAAAGGAAAATATTTTGGCATGTGCAAAATACCTACTAAGTCAGTACTTAGTAACACCCTCTTTAACAGAAATCATAGCTTGCAAACACTCTTTGTTGCCAAGTAGGAGTCGCTGTGTTCTTGTTTTAGGAATTATCACCCATTCTTTCTTACAGAACACTTGTAGTTCTGTGATAATCCTGGGCTGTTGCATGTATAGCATGTTATGTTCTAGATTTATCCAGAATCGTAGGACTGTGAGGGCCTTTCCAGATGTTTCAGTTTGTGTTTTTTAATGTAGTTGAAGATATGTTTTGCATCATTGTCCTGTTGTTGAAACCAGCTTCTTTCCACCTTAACTTTCTTGACTGTGTCACATTTGCTGATATTTAGTAGAATCCATTCTTCCATCCACTCCTACAGTGTTCCCTGTGCCACTGGCAGCTACATGATCCCAAAGCATAATAGATCCACCACATGTCCTTTACAGCTGGCAAGGTGTTCTTTATATCAGATGCTGCTCCTTTTTTCTCCAAGCATACCTTTAGTGATTATGCCCAAAGCTTTCCATTTTTACTTCATCAGTCCATAGCACTTGTTTCCAAAATGCCTCCAGCTCATTTGGATGTTGTTTCGCGTACTTTGGACATTGACTTTTGTGCTTTTCACAGTTTTCCTTTTGATGATTCCTCTATGCGTATAATGTTTGTGCAAGCAACACTGCACAGTAGATCAGTGTACCATCACTCCTGTGTCAGCTACACCTTCCTGCAGGTCTTTTACTGTCATGTGGGGGTTTTGTTTCACCTTTCTGGCCAGCATGTTAACAGTTCTTCTTAACTACCATTTCCTAGTGACATATTTTAGGCCAAGAAGTGCTTTGGTATCTCCTGCTTTGTAGGCATAAATTAGATTCATTTTCATTAAGTATTTCTTTGAGTGCTGCAAATGATATGGCAATTTTTCATAAGGGTAGGTGTATTTTAGCAAGTTTGCTGTGTTGTCCTCCCAAAATCACTTGCTATTGCATGTTTGTTCTAGTCCAATGTGACAGGTATCCTGCTGCTGTCTCCTTTGGCAATGCTCTGGACCTGAATGTCTGAAAAGCTGCTCTGAGGCAATGTCTGTTGTAGAAAGTGAGGTAGCACTTTACAGACTGGTAAGAAGTGGATAATGATCTGGTAATCTTCTGGTAATTTGTACTTACCAAAAAAATACAGGCTAGTTTTGAGTTGCTACCAAATAAAAAGTTAGTAATTGTAACATAATAAGTTAGTAGTAAAAATGTAAAATATTGATCACAAGTTGTACCAACCTGAAAGTATTTTTAGTTGTTAATAAATAAAATGTTGTCACATTTACATTATCATCTCAGGAGTGTGCATGTATAGTATCATCCCATGAGTGCACATCTACAGTATACAGAACAACAGCACATGCACTCATACTGTCAGGTATATTTAGGTGGAGAAACCAGAGAATCGGTGAAGGAGATCAACTGTAAAATCCCTGATCCTGCTGGAGCTCCTTCTGTCCTTCAGCCACAGATCCAGCTCTGCCCCCTGTCTGCCTCCAACCAGGCTGGGAGATGGGGTTCTTGGTGGCTGCTGCACTGGGCTGGTGTTCCTGACATATTGGCTGTGACACTCCTTTCAGCAGGCTGACCCATGGCTGATCTGCTTGGGAGACATCTCTCTGCGTTAGCGTTAGCAGTTCATGCTCACTCCAGGAGTCTACATATCTGGGGGCCCAGTGCTACAGAATAGGCCGCTGGACACTGTACTCACACATATTTCGGCTCACTTTAATTGAATCATATAAATACAGTGCTGTGTAAAAGTCAGAGACTATCCTTTCTTTTATTTAATTTCCAGTTGAAACACTGCAAATTATTTACATATATATAATCTATATTTAACAGAAAATTACCATCAAATCTATCAGTATTTCAGTTTTTATTTTGTCCACTCTTTGTGCTCTCTATTGCAACTTTAACCCTACGATTCTTCCGATCTTAAAACCAACCAGTTACAGCTGTATCCTCCCAAAAAGAAAATTGTTCCCAGAGGAGTCACTGATATTTTGTCCCCTTCTAACATTTGCTCAAGACATTACCCAAATGCACCACATCTACCACTTCTTAAATGGCTAAAGGAGATATTTTGAAGAAATTAGATATAAGATAATCAACTTGTGAAATGAAGGGGAAAGTCAAAGGACAATAAATGATAGAAGTTTTTTCAGAGTTCAAAAAGTTATTAAAAGATCCACAGAAAATGGAACTCCTAACAACCATACAAGGACTGGTAGGCCACCAAAACAGACCCCATCAAATAAACAGTACTTAAAGATGGGGAATAATGTCTAAGTTTGTAATTGGGGTTACTGTAAGAAGCAGATGTGGAAAGTGCAGGTGTGGAAAAATATCCCTGCAGATTTCTTTGAAAAACCATAATAAAGGCAAAAGGTGAACAAAAAAAGTCTGGGTCCACCGACGTACATTAAAAATAAAGTATGTTTTTACCTTCTCCTGTAAGGTTATAATTTTGGAGACACATGTTTTGTTCCGACAACAGCGATATACACGTGTGTGTGTGTGTGTGTGTGTGTGTGTGTATGTATATGTAGGGAGAGAGAGAGAAAGAGAGAGAGAGAGAGAGAGAGCACAGAAGTACAAAAGTAAAGAGTGGACTAAGTAAATACTGATAGATTTGATATTATGTTTAGTGTTGGAGAGTTTTGTGTTATATGTGTATATATATATATTTATATATACATATATCTATATATATATATATATATCTTCTTATGTACATTTTCACAAACTAATATTACAAGCTGTAAAAATTACAAAATTTATTTACATTTAATTTACAATTTTAAATGCAAAAAATGCAAAAAAATACATTTTTTTAAATAAGCAATATGTGTTATGTACACTTTAAAATGCATAATGTGCAAAAAATAAAACCAAATATTTTTTACATCTTAATTTTTAATTACAATGTAATTTTGAAAATATATACGATTGTGGTGAAATATGATACATAGAAAAAATGGCACTTTGACCTTGGCTAACATAATTCTTGCCAAGACAGGCGCATTTAAATAAAGTAATTGTATTAATGTAATATAATTTTACACATTTTAATCATAAATCGTCTTTTTCATTGTACAGTTATGTTCCCGAACTAGAGCTACTGAAGATGTACCTTTGAGGAACCCACCCCAGTGACAGTTCAGTATCTTTCATAACATAAAAATCTTTTCAGATTTGCTATTTTCCAATGTAAATACCCCAAAAGAGCTCTGTTTCATTTCTGTATTCCACTGTGGTATAAAAACTTCCCTGGTCACATTTGGTATTTTTTAAAACAGTTACAAATCCAAAATAATCACATCCAATCAAATGAGGACAGAAACACTTATATAAGCCCGAGTCAAACACATGTTCCCAAAACAGCCTGAAATAAAGAACATCATACATTATTTTCACGCTGATGATGTGAACGAACGTCACGTCTGACGCTGAACACTGGCACACTTTTCAAACTAGGTTAGGAGAATAAATTACTCCTCCACCAACAGAACAAATCCAGAATACATTCAAAACAACAACAACGGACCCCCTCAGAGAGAGGAGGAGGACAGACCACTGTGCCAAACCCTCCACCGGTGGGCTGGAGCGAAAAACAGCATCGCTGCTGAAAGAAAGGAGGACATTTCTGATACGATCACAGAGACCTGTTAGAGACAGAGGGAGAGAGAGAGAGAGAGAGAGAGAGAGAGAGAGAGAGAGAGAGAGAGAGAGAGAGAGAGGGAGAAGATAGTGAGAGCAAGGCAAAGACAGAGAAAATAAATGAGAGAATCAGAGAGTGAGAAGGAAGATAAGAGAGAGAGAGAAGGGACAAGAGAGACATACAGAGAGAGATAGACAGAAAGGAAAAGAGAAAGAAAGGAGGAGAGAGAGAGAAGGGAAAGGAGAGTGAAGGAACAAGGAGGAGAGAGAAAGAAAAAGATAGGAAGGAGGAAAGGAAGGAGGAGAGAGAAGGGGAAGGGGCAAGAGAGAAAGGATGAGAGAGAGACAGGAAGAAAGAAAGGAGGAGAGAGAACAAGAGAAAGAAACAGAGAGAGAGGGAAAAAAGAGCGAGAGAGAAAAAGGAGGAGAGAGAGAAAGGGAGAGAGAGAGATACAGAGAGAGAGAGAAGGGACAGGAGAGAGATAGAGGGAAGGGAAAAAAAGAGAAAGGAAGAGAGAGAGAAGGGAAAAGAGAGCGAAGGAGCAAGAAGGAGAGGGAAAGAAAAAGATACACAGAGGGAGAGAGAGATACAGAGAGAGACAGACAGAAGGGAAAAGTGATAAAAAAGGAGGAGAGAGAGGAAGAGAGAGCAAGAGGGGGCAAGGCAGAGGAAATAAGAGAAAGAGTGAAAAGGCAGAGAGGAGAGAGAGGAAGAAAGAAGGAAGATTAGAGAGAGAGTGACAGTGCGAGGTAGCAGATATCTGCATGCTGACAGGGAACAGAAGGGAGGGAAAGATGAAATGGAGAGATAAGGATGAGCGTAAATGTCTGAATGCTCCCTCGCTCTCCTGCTGGGAGACAGACAGAACAGGGAGGACTGAGATACTGAGCTGAGTGTCTGTAACAGAGGAGAACATCGCACACCATAAACGATCCACACACCCTGACAGAGCATTAGAAACAACATATACAGCTAGAACTCCAGAGGTTCCTCCAAGAACGTTACAAGAACCCAGAGCACGTTTAGACAGCTGTTCAGGGTGATAACCACCAAACAGAGCCTCTCTCTCTTTCTCTCTCTCTCTCACTCTCTCTCTCTCTCTCTCTCTCTCTCCCTCTCTCTCTCCCTCTCTCGCTCTCCCTGCCTCGCTCTCTCTCCTTGCTCCCATCCTCCTTCCTTTTTCTCTTTTTCTGCCATGCTCTTTCCTCTCTCTTTCTCTCTCTTTCTCCCCTCCCTCTCTCTCTTCATCTCTCTGTGCTTGTTCCTCTCCTCACTCTCTCTTTTCTTTTTCTCATCTCCTTCTCTCTCTCTCTCTCTCTCTGTCTCTCTCTCCCTCTCTCTCTCTGCTTGTTTGTTTCTCCCCTCACTCTCTCTTTCCCATTTCTCATCTCCTTCTCTCTCTTTCTCTCTCTCTCTTTCTCTCTCTCTCTCTCCCACTCTCACTCTCTCTGCCTTGCTCTCTCTCCTCTCTTCCTGTTTTTCTTTTTCTGCCATGCTCTTTCCTCTCTCTTTCACTTTCTCCCCCCCTCTCCTTTCATCTCTCTGTGCTTGTTCCTCTCCTCAGTCTCTTTCCTTTTTCTCATCTCCTTCTCTCTCTCTCTCTCTCTCTGTCTCTATCTCTCTCTATCTAACTCTCTCTCTATCTCTCTCCCTCCCTTTCCCTCTGCTTGTTTGTTTCTCTCCTCACTCTCTCTTTCCCTTTTCTCATCTCCTTCTCGCTTTTTCTCTCTCTCTCCCTCTCTCTCTCTCCCACTCTCGCTCTCTCTGCCTTGCTCTCTCTCCTCTCTTCTTTTTTCTCATTTTCTGCCATGCTCTTTCCTCTCACTCTCTCTCTTTCTCCCCTCCCTCTCTCTCTTCATCTCTCTGTGCTTGTTTGTTCCTCTCCTCACTCTCCTTTTTCTCATCTCTCTCTCTCTCTCTCTCTCTCTCTCTCTCTCTCTCTCTCTCTCTCTCTCTCTCTAAGATGTGCTACATGCTTAGTCCATTTTTGAGTCATTGTAAATAATGCACGATTTCATAGAAGTACATGTTGTGCCTTATGTTTTTTCCTTTGCTGCTTCTGCTGGATAATTCACCGTGTCATGCAGGCTATTATCTGAGGTCCTGGCCATGTGTAATATTTGAACGTGTAATATTTAAATAGGATCAAGGCTGAACAACACTGGTTTACAGTATAAAATTACATTTACCAGCCTAAAGGCACATATTTGACCCCCTGTCCCTTGTAACAGTGTTAGCCTGCAGCCTACATCAGCAGTGCTAGCAGTGCTGTGTCTGCTGGCCGGGATGATAATGGCACTAATGGATAGTGTTGCGCTGACCTCATCCAAGGCTACCTGTGAAGCTCACCCAGGCTACAAGAGCAAAATGCATCTGTAGTTAGCAGCCTATCTAAATCCGCAGCTAAATAGTGGCTGTTGAGTTTAATCACCATGGACACTATTGTAAACAATAGATTTCACATCAGCAGTGAGGTCTTTGTTTGAAAGGAGGCATTTGTGTGGGTCTATTTCTGTTCAGAGAGCGCTTCTCCAGCTGCCTGCCTCACAGATTCTGCTGATGGAAAGATACAGGGATGTGAGAGGGCATTTCAGGGTCAGGTTCAGCCTGAAGTTGCATCCATCTGAGGTCAGTTCAATGCTTGCTAGCTTTAGGCTAATGGTAGAAGTTGTTAATGCTGTGCTAATACTGTATAGTATATTTATGGATACTGGAAATCAGCTAACACCATTTAAAAGGCACATTTCCCACATTTGACTTGAATACTTTTTATAGCTTTGGTTATTTTCATGTACCAACCTCTCTTTATTCCTTAGATGTAATAGACTTTTGTTATTATGCCTTTAAGACTGATATCATCATCATCATCATCACTTTTATTTATATAGTGCCTTTCCCATGCTTAGGGATGCTTAACAATCAGAAAGTAACAAAATACACAATCAACAATAAATAAAACAACACAGAACACACACATATACACACAGACACACACACACATTTCCCACAGCTAGCAGAGGGGATTCCACTGACCTAGCTAGCCTGGAAATAGTCCCTAGCCGTGGGGGAAAGTCTCACTCCACAACTACGGGGCACAGAGGCAGCCGGCCCGGGAAGCCTTAAAGGCCTAAAATGTCTCTAGCTGCGAAGGGGTAGTATTTTCCTGAAGCTGAACACCACCAGGCCAGGCAGTCTCACAGCATCACCCAATTGGCCGGACCAGGCAGCCACATAGCTGCGATGTAGCATTAAGGTCCCTGGTCCAGAGAGAAATCATTCTTGCCCCCTATCTTGGTGGATATGTTGGCAGCCTCCTCAGCCAGCAGGGAAACATACACACAAATAATACAAAACAAATGAAAAACTAATGTAAAGGAGCTGCCATATTGTGCCAGCGTACTTACAACGGAGCGCACACACACACATATGAGCTCCGTTCTGATTGGCTGCCCTGTATTATGCCTCATTTTAAAATCAGTTCAAGCAGAAAAGGGCTAAACTGAATCAGAATCAGAATCAGAATCAAGCTTTATTGGCCAGGCTATTTGGTTTTGGTTACAGGAGCTCACAGTGCACAGTACCTGACAAACATTTACATGTAGTGAATAAAATAAAATTAAATTATATAAATTAAATTAAAATAAAATAAAATTTAAAAAAACATGCATTCCTACTATACACTCAGGCCATCACTCACACACACACCTACACACACAGTCATAGCTGTAAACCTAACATTGTGCAAAGTATATGTCCTAAGTTAAAGTGCTGAGTGCAGCAGTGGTTAAAGGGTGTATAGTGGCAAAGAAAGGGATAAGTGAGGTAACAGTCAGATAAGTGGGTTAATACTGGGGAAATTCAGAAGTTGGAATATTGCGCATGTGTAATAATTAACTGTTAACTGCTCAATAGAGTGATGGCTTGTGGGAAGAAGCTTCTCTGTAGGCAAATATACGTAAATTAATTGCTTTTTGTGATATCAGCTGGACTGTCTGCCGGTATTGTAGTTGATAACTGGGATCAATTAAACCAGACACATCCAGACTTGATTACTATCTTCAGCGAAGCACTACAAATGGAGAAAACTTTGTGAATCTTCCTAGAACATTCTACCAAAATTCCTCCAAGAGCACAGTAACAGCTCATCCAGGAAGTCACCAAAGCCAGATGAACATCTAAGGAAATGCAGGCCTTCTTCACCTCAGATAAGGCCAGCACTCATGATTGCACCATAAGAAAGAGACCTGGCAAATATGGTACCCATGGTAGAGTTGCAAGGCAAAAACCACTGCTAACCTACAGGAACATACGTTGATGAAAAAGTGAGTCTTCCCATTTGCCAAAAAACACCTTGATGACCCTCAAACCTTTTGGAATAATGTTCCATGTTTGAAAGACCCATTACTTCTGTCGTAAAGCTTCCACCAGCAGTGAAACATGGTGGTGTTAGTACAATGGGGTTGCTTTGCTGCTTCAGAGACTGGGCAACCTGCCACAGTGGAACCATGAATTGTGATCTCCAACAGAAAATCTTGCAGGAGAATGTCCGGTCAAAGCAATTGGGGTATGCAGCAAAACAACGAGCTGAAGTACAAGACCAAGTCCGCCTCTGAATGGCTCAAAAGAAACAGAAACACAGCGTTTTTTGCAGTTTTTGCTGCTAAAGGTGGCACAACTAGTTCCTTTTTCACAAATAGATATTAATTTAAAAACTGTGTTTTGTGTTTCCTTGTGTTCTACTTGTCTTATATTACACTCTGTATGAGGATATAAAACCTTTGATATTTATACAAAAACGGTGGGGGGGGGCAAATACTTTTTCACGGCACTATACATCAACTTTTTTTGCTTTCAAAAAAGTGAAGAAAACTTGTTTTTCCACAATATGAACCCTTTAACCGAATAAATTCAGCAGCATTCTGCTGTTTTAACAGCTGTTTCATCTAACAGATGTTACAGCAACTACAACCAAAGAAAGTAAACAGAAAGTTTTATTCTCCGGAGAGTGAGATGGATTAATTACTTAACCATGTGGGGTGTGTTTCAGCTGTCTCCATAACAAACAATTTCTATTTTAGCTTCTGCAGGCTATTTTCATTTTCACGTCCGCAGTAAGGGAGGATGGGTTAAACACAGAGCAGAGAGCAGTGCACCAATAATTAACATTGGTTATTATTGTTTGTAGCAGCATCGTCTACAGTCGAAATCCACAGCTGTACATCAGAAAACAAGGCTCCAGAAACAGCACACAGCATCCATCAGTGCTTTAACTTTAGCCTGTTTCTTTTCCACTGAAGACAGGATTGAAGGAGGAAGTTAAGGAGGCCTTTATAAGCAAATTTGTCAGAGATGTCAGCTTGCGCTGTGTGAGCTCTGCAGTAAGAAGACTTAACTTTCTCTGCTTATTCATATCCACCCAGTTCTCCATTAGGAACCTGAGGAACAGGAGCAGATTCAAATAACACCTACAGTGGAGCTCCACAGCAGACACATTTAGACAATTTTTCAGCCTTACCCCAAATGTAATTGACCACCCAAGCCAAAGACTGTGACGCTAATGTAGCTTAAAGTAATAGAAGTGTGTGCCTTTTCAATTAGCATCATAAAAAAACTGCAAGCCTGAATCACCACCATGCTGAGCAATCTCAAATAGACTTCATTATGTGGTTATTATGGGGTTTCTGTATGACTTAACAATGACCTTTAGGTAGAGTAGCCTTAATACATGCTCAGTAAATGTATTATTATTCCAAAAAAACTAATGGAGAATAAGTACAAAAGCAGCAGCTTTCTACTTTAAGGAACTTTCCAACGTAAAACTAGGGCTGAATGTGTTATTTGTCACGTATTTTGTAGTGCAGCATTGGATCCTTCAGCCTTACTAGTCTGGCAGATGAATCCGTTTCATATTTTTGTACATCAGTGATCTCTGACTACAGTATTTAGAATGCATTACACAAATACATGATATGAACACTGGGAATCTCGGTAGTGTCAACCCATCATGACTGCTAGCCTAGCCGCTGGCCTAAAGGCTAATAAATACAGCCAAGATAACATTAGTGAAAGTCTTGTTTTGGTCAGTGAACAACATCATTAAAAAAAAACAGTTATTCTATCCTTATTCAGCACAAAATTGACACCAGAGATGGGATTTTACCCTTTTAGCCCAGAAATAGCTAAACAGAGATAAGATAAATAAAGATAGCCATGTAGCTACTTTGCTAACTTTAGCTTTTAGCTTGCTGTCTTCCTCATTGACTGAGTAATCTATTCTCTCTATTGTAATGATGATTTGAAGGCAGTTACTATAGTTATAGGGCTCCATCACGATATTCGGCTTCCTATCTGCCTTCACCAGCTAACAAAAAGCCCCCCCCCACCCCCCACGCCAATTTGTAAAGCATCCTTGGGTTTGTGAAAGGCATGGAACTAATAATGTTCCATGCACTATATAAACTGCACTTACTATTATTATTATTATTATTATTATTATTATTATTATTTTACAAGCTCACCAGCTAAAATCCGCCCCTAAGAAACTTTCAAAAGTTCCTCCCACCTGCAAGATACATCATCAGAAGAAGGGTTTTGTGCCTTTAAACCAGAAAATCTTACTCAGGACTACTGAATCACTGCTGTAGGAGGTGAGTAAAGCCCTATTTGAGTTGTATTAGTTTCACCTGGGGACGTGCTGTAATTTGAGTGATGACTGACAAGCTCTGTGATTTTAATCCAGTTCAAATCTGCCATGTGTCGCTTTGACAAGACTGCTAAGTAATAATCCCAGAGTGAATTACCTCCTATAATTCGACAAGCTCAGAGCTCCGCAGTAATAGCAGTCCTGCTTAAATCGACATCTCAGTGATAACAAAAACGGGTAATAGAAAATGGACAAGGCTGAAGTTGACTATTACACTGTCAGAAAAAAATGACAAACTGTGGGGCAGTACCTCGCTTGTGACTGGGGTGCTACCTCTCAGTACCTTTAGTCAGGGAACATAATTGTACCATAATCCTTTGAATACTAATATTTTCTGTTGTCCTGACTCCACACACCCCGTCTCCTCTCCAGGCTTTTTATGTTATTGTTCTGTTTTGAAACTATGAAGTAAAACACCACTGCCAATACAACACTCTCAGAAATAAAGGTACTAAACTGTCACTGGGGCAGTTCCCCCTCTTGTCACTGGGGTGGTACCCTCAAGGGTACATCTGAGTACCTTTTAGGTCAGGTACCTTTGAGGGTACATATACATTGTTTGTATCTTGATGAATGATAAAGTTCAGTACCTTTATTTCACAGTATATTCGCCAGGTTCTAGTTCGAATTTTCCCATTCCACCTTAAATAGTGCAGCAGTACCTGCTGCAACATTTAAGGTGGAACGAGAGAATTGAATAAGAGCTGACTTCAGCTTCATAGAAAAGGCTATCAGCTAAAATGAAGCTTGATTTGACTGTTAATCCTCAAGTTCATGACAAGACCAAGGCAGTGTGTTTTCTGTCTTGTTGGTAAGTTGAATGAGCCCATTTTACTAGCCTAATGCCAGCTTATATGCCAGTCGGCTGCACATCATGTTGTTATTGTTCGGAAGTGTGGTGCCTGTCATATAATGCTGAGATAAACATCTGCGCGATGATGTTTCGATCCTGGCTATTTAAGGTAATTTGGGGAAATTTTAGAGATTATTTATCCTGTCTGATCCAACCAGTCAAATTACACACTTATTACCTTACCGGACCTCCTCTGTTAAAACTAATCCAGCTCGAATAGGGCTTAAGCATTACCTGGGGTTTATCTTTAAGTACAAAGTAACTTATATAACGGTACAGAAAGTTCATCTAGCATCTATTATCATAGGAATAAAGTTTGTTAGGCTCTATTCTCCTCCTTTTAGGGTCCTTATGGTCCAAAAGAGAACGATAAACCTCAAAAGTCAGAGATGTGACCAATCATAAAGCAGTACAGATGCTGTCACCAATATGTAACAAGTAATGTAAAAAGGAGATTCCTTTCCTCACAAAGGTACTTGAGTAGAAATAAAAGTACTATCATTTGAAAAGTACAGATGCAGCAAGATTTTACTTGAGTATATTTAATACAAATGTAATTAGATACTAATCACCTCTAACTATGACACAGGATTATTCTACATACATAGATCCAATGCTTTTGATGTGTATTTACTGTTTAACACTGGTGCGCTTGATGTGTGGTGCACAAAGCAGGTGTAGAAATATAAGACCACCAGCGCTCGATGCATCATTTTCTTCGCTCCCTGCATTCTAGTTTCTGTCAACATCAAATAACAAGCATGCACACAGATAAGAAGAAGAAAAAAGATGAAAAGGGAGGAGGAGGGTGTGCAGTCATTACAGTAATAAATTCTTTACTGATATCCAGGCTTTCTCTCACACTGGAGGCTCTAGCAGCAATTATTATGGCAGTAGGGCAGTCCAGTAACAAAACATCCATACACTATAAATCCATATCAGATTAAGAGTATAATTAACCCCTCACTCGACACATCCCTTTAGAATTGCCCTTTCTGCTGCGGATGGAGCTGGCATTAAAATTCATACCTAACGAGCTATAAATAGCATGTCATGTCATGTTATTTAAAAGCTGAATCTTGAACCCTTGGTAACAAAGGCAAACTACAAATGTTCATGCAGGAGCACGGAGGAAACACAAAGGACTCTGATCCTGTCAATAGAAGACTATTCTGCTATAAAAGAGAGTGTTTATGAAAAATGTGATCAATGATATGATCAATGCCCAATTTTCAGATGTCTAGATAGAGGCTAGCTATAGATCCTATCCTGTAAAGGGAAGCTATTTTATGTATGTCCTTGAATTCATGAAGAAAATGCATTGTTCAGTCTGAGAGTGAGGCTGTTGTTGTAGTACCTGAGTGTAATACTTAAATCTCAGTCTTGTCTCAACATTATTTTGACTCAGAAGGGCTTGGGAGATCTTTTTCTCTCCCAGCCGAGTTATTTTTACCTTTTCCCTCATGTAAAGTGCAGGGCAGGGGCATGTACTGCAACAGTGTTTACGTGCACAGAGCTCAGTTTTAAGCTTTGAGTCTATTTTGAGTTGTATAGAAGCTTGTAAAAACTTGTAAAAGTGTTGCAGAAATGTTGCACTTTGCCAAAGAGCCAGCCAAAGTCTGCTATGAAACAAGCCATCTCCTGCTACGTGATATTTTACAATATGCAAAGTTATGACCTCCAAAAAAATAACTTCACAGCATAACAAAATATTTTCCTAGCTTTCAATGTAAGTTAATGTAAACAAGATCGCCATTTTGGGGTTTATTTGTTTTTCTTTGGAAAGTGACGATATATCTATACATATCTATACATATACTGTAGGTCCTACATATTGCAGAGGTACATATTGTACTTATACAATATGTAGGATGTATACTGTATAGGTATGTATTGTGTATAGGTCCTACACATTGTATAAGTACATATTGTATATAGGTCCTATATATTGCATAAGTATGTATTGTAAATAGGTCCTACATATTGCATAGGTACATATTGTTTATAGGTCCTATATATTGTATATGTATGTATTGTATATTGTATACTGTTAATACTGTAATCTGTGATCAGTCGCTCATTACAGAACTAATTCTCTGTGTGTTTTCCGCTCTTTGCTGAGTTGAACAGCTGCCCATCCTTTGCGTCTGATGCTGTTGCTTCTTCTGCCTTGTTCGGGTGCCCACTGCTCGCCAGCCCTCTGGACCGGCTTGACCACCATTGAGCTTCATGCTGTACAAAGCTGTGCAAACCTCACCCTCATGAACTGACCCTCCCGATGCTGCTGCTGCACAAACTAAAACTAATCTAATTAACCATTGCTCCGCCTGTTTTCCCCGTTTTGTACGATAATACTTTATACTAACACTGTTTGCTGTCCGGTGTCGACCAGAGGAGGATGGGTTCCCTTTTTGAGTCTTTGTTCCCCTCAAGGTTTCTTCCTCTTGCTCTTAGTGAGTTTTTCCTTGCCACTGTCGCCATTGGCGACGCTCATGGCGGCTTGGACCCGGATTTTTCCGTAAAGCTGCTTTGTGACAGCACCTGTTGTAAAAAGCACTATATAAATAAACTTTGCTTGCCTGCTTGCTACATAGGTTCTACATATTGTAAAGGTACATATTGTATATAGGTCTTATATATTGTATAGGTATGTATTGTATATAGGCCCTACATATTGCAGAGGTGCATGTTATTGTATATAGGTCCTATACATTGCATAAGTATGTATTTTAAAAAGGTCCTATATATTGCATAGGTATGTATTGTATATAGGTCCTACACATTGTAAAGGTACATATTGTATATAGGTCCTATATATTGCATAGGTATGTATTGTATATAGGTCCTACATATTGTAAAGGTACATATTGTATATAGGTCCTATATATTGCATAGGTATGTATTGTATATAGGTCCTACATATTGTATAAGTACTTACTGTATATAGGTCCTATATATTGTAAAGGTATGTATTGTATATATGCACTACATATTGCACAGGTATGCATTGTATATAGGTCCTACATATTGTAAAGGTACATACTGAATAAAGGTACTACATATTGCATAGGTGTGTATTGTTTATAAGTGATATATATAAGGTATTTTTTTTATTTGACATTATGAATGGCTGATCATGTGTGTAAGACCAGTTGTGCTCTGTTGTCAAGGCACAGATGCAGTTACTCTGGTAGCTCTGAGTGAAGCATGTAGAGAAGCACCAATAATATTGATTGCTTCAATCATCTCTCCAGTGGACGCTTCAAAGAGCTGCTAGTCATTATTAGTTCCATGGAGACTGATTACTTATCTGGTTGTGCAGTTTCTTCCTCTAGAACTGAAATACGTTGAAAAAGGTTAAGGATGTTGCCGTTCTTCAGTGTCTACTGATGTGTCTTATGAAAAATATAAGACATTTCTATTGCTGTTGGGGTTAGTAATATCCAAAAATATCCTGACCTTGTTGGAAAGCAGAGAAAATAATAAGTAATACATATGAGCTGTATTACTACTACATATAAATACTTACATGTATTTGTAATACCTGTGGGATATATTATTATTACAGATCTACAGGTCTTCAGCACCTAAACACATTTTTCAGCTAATTCATCCACTCAGTGCATCTGCTTTAGCTTGGAAAAAATAGATCACTAGAATAGATGCAAACAAACATTTATGCAGAAAAAGCTCTTATGAGCTAGTTAGAATAGAAGAATAAAAGTCTCTTCAGTGCCTGTAGCCATTGCCTGGATTTGTTTTCTTTCTTTTTTTATTTAACATAACGAACTACTGATTATATAAACCAGGTTCTGGAGGATAATTACAAATAATACTGGGCTGCTAAGAGGAGTTTGGGAATGGCATACATAAAAGCACTACTTATTGCATTAATGTTATTTGTATTTCTTGTAATAATAGTTTTTTTGTCAGAGCAAATAAGTGCTTACTGCCCAGATAAATAGCTTTCTCCATATAATTTTCTCCGGTGCTTACAACTTTTGCACAGTGCTGTACTGTTACGATGGAGGCATAGAAGGTGGAGGCACAAGGTGGAGCTGCTTTTATTACAAAACTGCTGCTTTTATTATCAAAACTTAACAAAGTCCAAAAAAAAAACAGAATAATGAAGGTGCACAAAAGAAACAAATCCATAAAGAGACAAAACCAGAAACCAGGAAACAGAAAAGAAGTAACAGAGAGAAAATGCAAGACAAAGACTAAACGAAACACGGGGTCACTTATTAATAATGGTCACTTATCAGGATGTTACATGTACATATCTTAGTATTATACATATACACACACACACACACACACATATATACATATATATATATATATATACATATATATATATATATATATATATATATACATATATACATGCCATGTGTGTATATATGTGTGTATATATATATATATATATATATATATATATATATATTATATATATATATATACATGGCAAATTTGGACATATGGACTATACATATAGGGAACATCCTCTCATATTAAGTCTGTGTGTGTGTGTGTATGTGTGTGTGTGTGTGTGTGTGTGTGTGCATGCATGTCAGTGAGTGCACCAATCCTCTAGGTGAAGCAACTATTTCAGAGAAACATCAGAAGGAAGCTGTTCTAGTGGGTGAGTCTATTTATATCTCATTATAAAAGTGTGTGCCTGTGTGTATCAGTGTAATACTTAATGAGTATGTAAGACAGACAGACTCAGAGAGGAATCACAGTAATCACCTGCAATTTCACATTCACTGAGCAAGTGTCATGCTTTTTTAAAGGTAATGAAGTGAATATCACAGAAGAGCAGTATGAGACGGGGCCTGGCTTCATTAGTACTTCTGAAGCATTACTACACCAGACATTCAACATTTGCCTCCACTACAATGTTCCCTGCTTGGCCTGGGATTTAGAGCTGCTGACAGAGGTCAGATTATATTGGAATCCTAAGCATCCTAGAACAGAGTTCACAACACCTAGGCCTTTTAGTTAAGATCATTATTGATCTGGCTTAAGTAGTATTGTAGTTCAGACCAGCAGGGAACAGACTGATTCAAGACTGAGACCTGGACAAATTGAGATCGTGTTGAGTCCAAGATTTTTTTTAGTAGTCACAACAAAACCAAAACCAAAACCAATCTTAGTCCAACTCTGCATCGTTATATGTTTTGTTAACACATTCTCTACAGAGAACACACACACAGATATTATATAAGCTGCATATCCTTCTGGCTTGTGTGTGTGGGGGGGGTGGGGGGTGGGGTGGGGTTGCTTGGGTGCTGGAGCCTAAGTACTGTAGTCAAGACCAGAGATGAAACTGCGGGTTGCTAGTCCATCACAGAGATATACATTATACATATATACATATACATATACATATACATATACATATACATTCACACACACACATTCACAACCAGGGGCTGTTTAGTGTGTCCAATTGGCCTGACTGCATGTCTTCGGACTGTGGGAGGAAACCGGAGCACCCGGAGGAAACACAGGCAGACATGGGGAAAAACCGCCCAGCCGGGGAATCGAACCCATGCCCTTCTTGCTGCGCCAGCGTGCCGCCCTACAAAGAACACATAATGGGAAAAAACATGGCCTGTGTGAAAAACTGTGTATTTTGTGTCTTTTTATCTCCCCTTTTCCCCTTTTATATGTATTTGTATGTATATCAAATAATTACCTATACAATATGTACGACTCTATCTATCTATCTATCTATCTATCTATCTATCTATCTATGTATTTCTCTCTCTCTCTCTCTCTCTCTCTCTCTCTCTCTCTATATATATATATATATATATATATATATATATATATTTTGGAATGTGCAAAAAACATGATTACTACATCTATAATTGTGGGAGAAACCCTAATAAACAGTCTCAGCACATGAACCTCTTTGTTACAATCTATATTATAGTCATGCTGTATGCATGTTACAAGACACATTTATGTACATCTAGAATGTCTGCAGTTGTCATGGAAACTCATTAAAGTAAGCTACCTTTGTTATCACAGAAGAAGATCCACATGTTTTGTGAATGTTCTTTGTCTACTGGGCCATTACGTTGCTTAGTGTCACAGAAGGATATAAAGATTATCTTTCTTTTGCATCTGGTCTTAGAGATCCTGCCATTTCCTGTAGTTGCATCGTCATAATGTTTGCTCCTCCATCTGTTTGCTGTGTGTTGTTTTCTGCCCTGCGGTCAGCACTACTGTGCAGGTGTCTCCACCCACCCACATCTCTACATATCCAGCGGCTCAGGAGGAGCAGTGAACCCCTTCTGACCAAACCACGGTCCTTACAGTCTTGTTTACGGACCCGTGAACTCATCTTATTATTTGTTTGCTTTCAAATAAGGTATGTGTAGTTCGGAACAAAAAATAAAAAGAAATGATTCTTCATCTTCTGTTAAGCAAATTGTGGAGTTATATTCAGAAATTTTGAAAGAAAAATATGCCAGATTTGTACAGTGTATGTTTTGCAACACTGACTTATCACTCACATGTCAGCTGGTAATGAGTTAAAAGGAAACTCCACCAATTGTTCAAAATTCCTGCATAATTAAAACTTTAAGATGTAAACAAAATCATTTAAAGGGGTTTGATGTGAAATGCTCTGCTCTAGAGAAACTTACAGAGTCAGAATTTGTAGGAACCAGATGTCTGAAGCGTTCAATGCCTCTTAATAAAAGAGAAGGCCTAATGAATTCTGGGAACTTGATAGCAAACAAAATGGCTATATTTGTGTTAACATATTGTGAGGTTTCTATCACCACCACTGTCAAGAAATTTGAGTCTATTAGTTTCTATACGGTGAACCATTTCACATCAAACCACTCTGAATTCATCTATTTACATCTCATCCACTGATTCACACAGAAATTTTGAAAAATCTTTATCTGTTCATCCATTAAATCATGCATTCCTTCAAGACAAATGTAATTCACTGAATGAATAATCAGGTACAGATGCTAGCAGCACATGATAAATATTAAATCTTTTATTTTATATTCCTAACAATTTGAAAACATTTTCTTGTTGGTATATTTAAGTACTATTTGTGTAGCAATGCAGATATACAGAAGTAATGTTGGAAGAGCAGGTGTGTTTGGGACATATAGTGCATGTGAATGGGATGAAAATACGTCATATTCTTGACAGTCTCAGTCTGAGTCTGGCCCCTCTCTTGGACTGGCCCCACCTCTGTTTGTGCATTCAGTGGTCTCTATATTGAAAGCTATCCCAAAGAAATTATTGGAGAGTTGGTGTGGAAGACTTGCACTGCTCTACAGGAGAACAGCATGTGTGGAGAACACCACATATAAATGTTGATTCCATTTTACTACTTACTTTGAATTTTATTTTTGTTTATGTACAGAATTTTCTTTTTTCCCACTTGTATCCATGAAATCTTACATGCAAGCATCAGTTTCAAAGCAGACTGCCCAGTTTCTTTCATTGAATCTTTTTGGTCTGTGAGATGTTGCAGAAGCTTTAATCTTCTGTGAGCTCTTCTGTGAGCCTCTTGCAAGTGCTGAAGCACTAACGCAGCACAAGAGAACACAGCTAAGCGAGTAAAGTGTCTATTCGTAGCCATGGTGATAACAACTTCCTCCTTCTGCTGGAGAACTGTGAGAGTGTTCCAAACTGTACCCATGTATTTATATCCTCTCCCTCAATTAGGAGTGGCTTCCACAGCTGCCTTTGTCATCTTACTCACCTGTGTTTTGTTTGTAATTATTTTTGGAATTTTTAAAGTTATGTCAGTGCCAAGTTTGCAGGACATTCATATTTAACTTCATTTATGCTTGGCCCTCGCTTACATTTCAACATTCTAGTAAGATTTTTTCATTACTTGTATATTAAATCTTTTAGTAAAGGTAAAAATTAATGAACTTTTGTCAATCTGTATAGTTCACGGTAAATATATACTGTGCCCTAAACCACATTGGCAAGTGTGCACAACCTTGACAAAGGCCTAACTGTGGTTTGAGTGGGTTGAGAGACGTTTTTGTGGATCTATTTACAGAAAAGATTTGGGTGACTATTGACTTCAAGTGTTTGTTAGCAAAATTAGCGTTGTAGCTAAGCGAAAGAAGCAAAATTTGACCTCTGTTGCCTGATCAGCTCCATCTGCAGTAAGTGGCAAATTGTGGCAATTTAATTTTTCCCCAAACCATTCCTTTAAAGCCTGTCTCTGAATAATTGTAGGAGCCTGTTAGCCTGTTAACTGAGTGGTTCAGCCTACTCTAATGAGGGCAGAATATGCTTCAGAGACTGTTAACAGCATCCAGAAATCTCACATTATTGTGAAAAGCTCTTTGGAGAAATCAGCATTTGGAAACTTAAGCATCGTTGGGAACAAATCACACAGTAGAGCAGGAGAGGTTTGCCAGTAACATCACGGCTGTGATTCAGTAGCAGACAGGAGCTGAAGGAGAGCTCTGTAGCTAATAGATTGGAGAAAAGACCACTGTGAGAGAAAATGGGGGAGGGTGAAATAATACTGTAATGATAAAAATACGATATTGATGATAGCAAGTGATTCGCAAAGAATATGTATTCTGTAGTTGCAGTTATTTTTCTTGTATTTTCTCACTTTTTGTCAGGTTTATCTTATGTTTTATATAATTTTTTGATAAATGTTTTTTCCCACCTTCAGAAGACCCCCCCTCCTTATAAATGTCCACAAATAGGTTGCTCCTCTGTGGAAATGTTCTATGCCTTGTGTGTCTCTTTGATGATAATGTTCAACTAGAGTTCCCTTAAACCACATCCTGTGGTGAGTGTGTGGGGAACAGAAGGGCACATTAGGGACCCTCTGAAATGGAATGCAGCTCTTTGTTCTCTGTCTTTGTTGATGATTCATGAAGTTAGTTTGCATGTTTATGGCTGATTCCTACTTCTGTAGAATGCATATAAGCGTGCCTGTGTTGAAATACAGAGAACAGGTTTCTAGGTGAGCATACTTAATACTAATTACTAAAATTCATGCACTTATTAGTAAATTTGATGTCTGCATTTGACACAAGCTTTTGTGTGTGAAAATAAGTTCTTTCCTGCTGTTCTAGCAGGAGAATGAATGTAAAGAAGGTAAAATCTCCTAGATCAGGGGTTCTTTACCTAGGAATTGGGACCTCTAGGTTAACAGGGGGTCGCAAGAGCAGTGCTACAAAATAAATACCTCATGAAACATAGAAAAAATAATTTTGACAAGTTCATACAAGCTTTGCTGAATGGTTCCACCAATAGGCTAATGTCAACTATGAATTTCTATTGGCTGAGCTTGTTGCTGAGGGAGGGCCTTGACTGACCACTGCTTCAATATGAAGCATTTTTCAGTGCCAGGCTAAAGATATGTAGTTTCTGATGAAGTGCGAACTGAGGAATGCAGTTTGCAATTTGATTATTTCTCTATTATTTCTTAATGTGTATATCATGTGTGTAGGGAGATGGAGGCTGGAGGATGGGAAGGTCGGCAAAGATAGATTCATTAAATATTTTGGTAACACTTTCTATGAATGTCACCTTTGTAAGCATCTATAAACATATTTATAACATGTTATACTGTATTCATAACGCATTATAAACATGGTTATAAATATTTATAAAAAAGAATTACACTGGATTACACTTTATAGCCATGTTTATTATACATTATGAATTGTTAATAAAATGCATTATAAATAGTGTTAATAACATGTTATACTGTCAGTGCCAAAGAAGTCAGTCCCAGCTTGGAGACTGCAAAGTAAAGACAAATACCAAGCTAACGGTGGTGAACATTGACTTTCCCACATTGGGTAAAACACTGATGGCAGCACTAGTTTAAACTCTGACATTAGAAGCCTGTAATGAGCTTTATTATGTATGTTTTGCTGTTTCAGTAAATCCTTCAGTAAATACTTCAACTTGAAGCCTCTCTCTTAACACTGGAGGAGGCTTTAGTACAGTACGCTTCACTTTACTTAGAGCGGACAAATACAACTCATTTATTCTTGTAATTTGTTATGAACAGTACTTATAATGTATTATGTTAACAATTCATAATGCGTAATAAGCCTGGCTATAATGTATAATGCATTTTATAAATATTTATAGCCACATTTATAATGTCTTATGAATGCATTATAACATGTTATGAATGTGTTTATAGATGCTTACTAAAGGTGACATTCATAGAAAGTGTTACCAATATTTTTAACCCCAAAAAATGGTTGCACCATGCAAAATGTTAAGAATCCCTTACCTAGATGGTAAACTCTCCCATCCTACTGTGACTGTGGTGGCCATTTATCCAGGTTTTAGGAGTCTGTGCACTTCATAAATAATGAATAATAAATATTATTCATAATGCTGCAGTATACATCCCCACATACATAAAAGAGACATAGTAAACCAAATGGCTTTTTCCTTGCAAGTTGCACATGTACAATACTTGTCATTGTATCTAGTCTGTAAAACTGTGAAAGACTCTGCCATTTTGGTATCTTTCCCTGTTACACAAAAGCAAGTTATTCTACTGGCTGTTAGCATTTGCTGCTTGGTGCCCCACCCCACTTTAATAACCACACCCACTCACCCAGGCTTACTATCCAGAATTTGCCTTCCAAAACATGCCACTGAAGTGAGGTGCTAAGGAATAAGAAGATCATCTAAGAGAAGCTGACCATTCACTTCAGTTCATTTCAGCTCTTTGGATCTTTGATCAATATAAAGTCATGTAAATCTTTGATCTTGCCACAGACAGAGAGTCAGGAGACCAGGATACGCAGAAATGATGATTTTATTCAAAAGAGCACTCTGTCCATCTCTGCCACCATCACGGAGTCTCAAGACCAGTTTTTGGACCCAGAACTTTATACTCTAAATCTTTCCACCCCCAAAAAAGTCATACAGAACAAATAGGAAATTTGAATCCTGCTGCAAATACCTTTCTGTCATCAAACAAGCAGAGTTGATGTCGTAAACTGAGAGTTCTGTCACTAAAAAGTGTCATAAAAGAGAATTTGCTGTAACTGTTCAAACCACGAGCGCAGAACATAGTTGCCTTCCCAAAAGAACTTTTCCACATTAACATGCTTCCCAATGAATAACCACTAAAACAAGAAAAAAGGACAGAAAACTGGAAAATAACACAATTCCCAACAAAAGGCACCTCATTTTAGATGATCATAGCCATTTTATCATCATCATCATCATCATCATCATCATCATCACTTTTATTTATATAGTGCCTTTCCCATGCTCAAGGGCGCTTTACAATCAAAGAGCATCAACACATTAAACAACAACACATTAAACAAAAGGACAATACAGGTAAACATTCAAGTATAAACAGAACAACGATAACACAGTGAAAACAAGTACATTTTTAACAGAGATTTAAATGAAGACAGAGAGGTTGCATCCCAAATAGACTGGGGGAGAGTATTACATTACTTGGGAGCTACTACATTAAATGATCGACCACCCATAGAAGCCAATTTAAATCTAGGAACATGAAGTAGGCCTAGGTTTTGTGCTCTCAAGGTACGGGATGGGACATATAGATGAAGAAGCTCTGCCAAGTATTGAGGAGCCAGACTGTGCAGAGCTTTATACGTTATAAGGAGAACTTTGTACTGAATACGGACTGTAATGGGTAACCAGTGAAGACAGGATAAGGGTGATGTGGTCATTCTTTTTAAAAAGGGTGACAATCCTAGCCGCGGCATTTTGAACATACTGTAACCTAGTGAGGGTTTTGACAGAGAGGCCAGGAAAAAGAACATTGCAGTAGTCTAACCGTGATGTCAGATTTTAGATTAGCATATGGCTTTGTTCTCTTCTAGAGAAGCAGGATATTCTGTCCCTTCATCCACAAGCTTGACAGATACTTAACAGCTTCAAAATGAACCTTATTCTAAGAAAATGATGTGACAAAGCTGTGAGTCCATAGACTTTGCTGTAATGTTAGAAGTAGAAGCTCCTCAATGATATAAATATAAAGCACACTGGGTTTGTTATGTAAGAATAAGAATTGTCAATAGTACTTTCACTATTACAGCTGCTGTTTACTACACAGATGCCTCTGACAAACAGGACAGTATATAACAGTGATGTCCACAATCACACATCACTAAAATAAAACGTGTGTATCAGTGATTCAGACTCTTTTTCAATGATTTTGAGCTAAACAGACCATATTCTGCTCTCAGTAGAGAAAGTTGGGCAAATAGCTAAAGCTAACAGGCTTCAGTAATGTTTACAGATGGGATTGAATTTAATCTTTAAAGAAAGAGTCAACATCCAACTGTAAGTACAGAGCAGAGGCGAGTCTGAGTCAGGACTGAGACCAAGATTAAGATTATTTTTAGAATGTTAAAAAAAAAAGAAAGATACTGGAAAAACGTGTTTATAGTTCATTGTACACTCATTATCATTCATTACATTTGATATACATACATACATCCATCATCTAAACCGCTTATCCTTCTGGGTTGCGGTGGGGTGCTGGAGCCTATCCCAGCTGTCATTGGGCGGAAGGCAGGATACACCCTGGACAGGTCGCCAGTCCATTGCAGGGCTACATTTGATATAGATTAACAAATAATATTATATTTTATAAGGTATTTGATAACACTGTATTTTGAGTGGTGCTCTTAGATGAAACACTCAAAGATTCTCAGTAAGATGTCAAAAACATATGAGGGTTAGGATTAGATTCTGGATTGAGGTTAGGGTTAGGATTAGGATTAGGGCCAGGGTGAGGGTTAGGTTTTGGGTAAGGTTGGGTTTTGCGTAATGGAAGTAACATATTAACAATACATCTACTTAATGTAAGTAATGTATCAACAGAACATCTACAAGATATTTACTTCAGTGTATTCAGATACTTCACTACTGACACTTCACTGATATGTTGTTGATGTGTTACTGATAACCTGTTAAGAGTTCATTAATCATCTATGAAAGACCACTTCAAATAAAGTGTTGCCAGGTATTTTGCAAAAGATATTATAAAATAATATATCTCGAGACCAAGAACAGACTTAATAAGTACTACAACACAACTGTTATGAGCTTTGAATGACTAAGTTTAAGATGGAGGGCTTATATAAAATGTAACAATACTCAGCTTTAGCTTAGTAATAATATAACATTGAAATTCTTATTAGGATGCAAACCAGTTAAAAAAGCTACTTACAATGCAAATTGAAAAAGGTTTTCTGTACAATCTTTAAAAGATGGTTCTTTAAGGGTTCTTCAGTGAAAACAATGTTACTTAAAGAACCATGAACACTCACAGAACCCTTTGCATGATTAAAGGGTGCTTAGCATCGAGAAATCGATGTTAGGATGGAGATGATGGAGAATGTGCTGTAGATGGTTCTATGTAGGACCTTTTTGAAAAGGGTTCTATACAGCACAAAAGAAGGTTCTTCTACTGTAACAAGCTTGACTTCATATCAATAGACAAACACTTTCTGGTGCTATACAGAACCCCTTTCAAAAAGGTTCTAAATAGAACCACTTACAGCACATTCTCTATCAATCTGAAGAACACGTTCATGATGCAAAGAACTCTTTAATCATGCAGAGGGTTCTTTGAGTGTTCATGATTCTATTTAGAATCATTTTCTTTACCAAAGAACCCTTGAAGAACCAACCAAAGCATGTACACTCTGTTTATTTCTACACTCTGGTGCAAATGTTTTATGTGCAAGTGTGTTGGGAAACACTCGTGGGGGTATCTGCACACAGTGCCCGCTCATGTTTACATACATGCAGATTCAGAAACATAGTTCGGCTAGGTCAGTTAAGCCTACCTCTCTGTTCTAAGGGTTTATTCTTGCTCTTTCCTTTCATTCACCACTCTGCTCCCAATTTCTGCCTGTTTGTTAACTTCCAATGCTGAACTAAAGTCAAATAAACATTCTTGACTCAAACATCACCCAGTACCACCACAGCGCGGCTGTGTGCCCTGTGGTGTTTGGTAGTAAGCGAATAGCTTTTTCTAAATGGCTCTACGGCTGCGTGTTGCTTTGTGCTGATCTCTCTCAGACCTACAACAGCTCATCTCTCTCATCAGCCTCTCATCACTGTCGTCACTCCCGTCTACAATGTTTCTAAACGTGTGCCAGGACTGACAATACTGCAGTTTTCCCTTCCTCCCCCCAGTCGCAGGCATACGCAGCCTGTGTTTGTGAACAAACATGAAAGAGGCACTGAGCACCAAACCCAGGGAAAACACAGTGTTAGTCATTGTCGCTGCTGCCATTATTTATTCCTGGATGCACAGAATGCTTGTCAAGAGCTGCTGATGTTCGTTTTCTCCAGCAGGCTTTATTCCCCTGTCAATTTAGCAGCTTCCCAGCTACATGCTGAGAGAGAGAATTGTGTTCACTGCTGCTCTTTCAGAGGTATTTGGCGAGCTAATAGCCAGTCCCTCTCGCTCTGGTGTATCGAATAGTCTTTCTTTTCAGGTGTTACAGTCGGCCACGCGTGCAGCAGAGAGAGAGCTGTGATATGAGCTGAGGGGTGGGGAGGTGGGGTGGGGAGGTGGGGTGTTTGGGGCTTTCTCAGCCTCTTCAGCTCCAACACTCTCCTAGCACCTGCAGTGAAAAGCATAGTGTTAATCAGGCTGAAAATAATAGTTTTCTACTGTAATTTTTAGGTACCACCCAGCATTAGGAATGCTGCAAATAAATGTCTGAGAATACCGGAGTACACTGCAGGAGGACGGGAGTAGATATTGGGGTATTGTGCTGTATAATGGCTGCACCACTCTTGCTGAAATGTGCTTAAGGCTTTCACATCTGAGTGGAAGCAGTTTGGAGTCTGGAAAGGCAAGAGCAAAGACCCCAGACGTATTTAAAGAATACTTTTTGTGTCAATGAATGCAGAACATTGTGTCTCTATAAATGGGACCAGACTTTAATGTCACTGCGACTCTGTCTCAGAGCCACAGGAAAAATAAAATGCACTGAATTTTACCTCTTGCAGGTTTAGACACCATTCCACCTGGCTTCTTGCAGCTCTTCAACTCTATAGATGGGCTTCTGGTTTGATTATGTGAAGGAGAAGACATGCTCCTAGAAGTTTTGTATATTTTTGTTTAAATTCGTATAAATTCTTACACCTAATACACCGACTTGACAATGAAATGACAACAGTCAAAAAAAAAAAGGTCAAGGTCAGCCACTGAAGAACCAGCTGAAGCTAGCCACCAAGCTCTGTCTTGGTGGTCGAACTCACAAATTATTTGGTTTTGTTATCAGCTATCCATCAAATGGCTCCCAGAATCAATATCCTTTGACAAGAAAACCACTTACATTTATGCCATTTGGCAGACACTCTTATTCAGAGAGAGACTTACAATTTGATCATTTTACACAGGTAGGCAAAGGTAGTGTTGGGAGTCTTGCCCAAGGACTCCTATTGGTACAGCATAGGGTGCTCCCAAGCGGAGGATTGAGCCCCAGTCTACAGCATAGAAGGCGGTGGTGTTACCCACTACACTACACCAACCCCACCCTGTCTAACTAAACAGCAGAATTGTCAGCATGGAGGAATCACTCTCACTGCTACAAATAGAAAATAAACTGCTTGTTGACAAAGTAGATGAACTGGAGAACCACTCCCGGTGATCAAACATGTGAATTGTAAATATACCAGAGGCACTGGGACAAGACTTTTTGCACTGGTACAAGACTTCCCAACACCATTGATCCTCAACCATGCACACCAAATAAGGAAAGCCGACGGAGCATGCACCAGACCGAGAGCAATGATCACCCGTTTTCATTACTTTCATAACAGATAAAGAGCCCTCCAAATGAATATAGAGCTCGCAGAGCAGCTCATGTTCCAGGGCAAGAGATTCTGCTTCTTTAGGGATTTCAATGTGAACATCATTCAGAGGTTTTTCAGATGTAGCCTAAACAGTAGTCCTCTATTTTCTTTCTTTGGAGTGCCACCGATTAGTTTAGTTTTATCCATTTCTCACGTTTCTGAATTGGAAACCTGCTATTATAGTCACCCACTGCCATCTTCATCTGGGAAGTAGGCTTAGTGTATTGGGCTATTATTTGTTAAACTCTGAAGATGGTAAATCAAAGCACACTTTGGCTCACACAGGTCAGCATAAGAAACAAGTTAAAATCGTGACAGGTTCTGAGACATACAAAAAGAAAGAAAAACATTAAAAAGATCTGCCAATGCCAATATAAACACACTTTTTAACATACAACATCAAATTACTGTACAACACTTTACTTTCCCCAAACACTGGGTTTATATATAAAACTAGACTTCCCTTCAACAACAATTTACCTGAAGAATTAGGTCAGCCCCTGTCCACTACTCTCTCATTCTCATACTTCCTGGAGGTCAGTCAAACAGGGTCTCTTTAGTTGGTCTCTTAAACACTTGAATGCCATGCAAAGGGGGCCAGATTGGACCAAATCAAGATAACAAAATATTGTTCATGAATGATTCAAAATATTAAGCATTCTAAATATGAAAAACACAAACAACTACTGAACTTGGTCTGATGAAAAGTTGCTGATGAGAGACCAGGGTAGCTCCCAGCTGCTTTAGATTGTCTAGCCTCTCATCCCCTGAATATTTGAAGAATATCCGTCGTAATAATTTGGGAAATAATGGATTTTGTAAAGAATACTATCTAATTTATAAAGTAAAACACATTCAGTCATACAAAAAACATAGTATTCATACACCATGACAGTGTTCAGTTCCCCATAGCAAACACAGAAAAAGCAGCTGTTAGCTGTGTGAGTGTGTTTCTGATGTAAGTAAGCTGGCGTAACATGCCTGTCGCGTTTTCATTTGCTTTGTATTGACTGTGTATTTGTTTTAAAGGCTGAGGAGTTTGCCATCTTGTCCAAGGAGATAGTGGCCGAGAGTGACTTTCCTTCCTGGCTCAGAGGCTTCTTGGGCTGGCCTCTTGAGCGATGCCACATCGTAGCCACAAGGCTGCTTTTGACCAGCTGCTTGAGTGACACTATATAGTAGCTATGTGGTTTCATGAGCGATGCTTCAACACAGCTACGGAGCTGCTTGTACACTGTGTATGTATTTTGTCTCTTTTGTATAGCATCCTTGGGTTTGAGAAAGGCACTACATGAATTAAACTTACCTACGTACTTCAGCTGCGTTTGACCGACAAGTTGATACATAAAAACAACCTATCAGACTTTGAGTGGCCACTGCAGGCCACCCTTGAATGTGCTCTGCTTGGCTGATTGGCTAAATTTGGGATAAAGACAAGATGCAAAATACAGAGGTGTCTGGGAGGTGGTGCAGGACCCTCTAATTCACCTCTTGGACCACCTAAATGTCATATTCTGGGGGGGTTCCTGATAATAAACTTATTATGATGTTATGCTGATCTTGAGAGAAACATGCTAAACAATGACAGAATAAAGTAATAACAAGTTCATTTTCCGGAATGCCACACAATTTTGATTTCACAACATTCGGGGGGTCCCAGGGGTGGTCCAGGACCCTCTAATTCACCTCTTTGACCCCCTGAATGTCATATAATCAAAATTCTGGGGTGTTTTGGAAAAGAAACTTATTATGATGTTACGCTGTTCTTGTTGAGAAAGTTTCTCTCAAAAACGATGAGTTTTTGTCTTTGGTATTCTGTGATGCAGCACTGCTCTGCCTCAGGGTGGCGCTGTAGCAAACTGGTTCACCCAGTTGGTCCTTCAGGCCTAGTAACTGTAAATATACGTGGGATAGCTTTAGAATGTGCCATAACATTTATAAATCTGAAAACTCACACTCTTTTTCCAGAAGATTGTTAGAGAGAGTGAATTGACCTCAGCGCTGCTATGATGAGTGAGCAGCTGGATTAGCAAGCCAACATTGGACCCCTGAATACCAGGGGGTATTTTGCACACTAGCTAAGGGGGAAATTGTATAAATGTGACTTTTGATAAACTTTACCTTTAAGAATTTAACATTTGGGATCAGCTTGGGTTCTGCAAAGGCTAGGACAGGTGCCACCGAAGTATTAAACATGACTCTCTTTTGTCTAATCTTACATGAAACGTGTGCCTTTTTGGGCCCTCACCTCCAGAAAAAAGCATAAGCTTTTAATCGTCCCACCACCAAAGGCACTGAACCTCACAGGCACAGATACACATACGTCAGCCGTCTTAAAGCCGCCCCATTTCCTTCCTCCTCTTCTGCATAATCTCCCTGCAGTAATCCATTCAGAGAGCAAAAAGCGTGTGCTCTTCACAGACTGGCTGACAGCTCTGGCTGAGATAGAGCAGATCGCAGGAGAATGAGGTTAGGTGCTTCTGGAAGCTTCTGGACAGCAGCACTGTCAGTGCAGAGGGGAGAGAGTGAGCGTTGTGTCGGGTGTTTTCCTGTGGCTCTGAGACAGTGGCGCAGCGACATTAAAGTCTGGTCCCATTTACAGAGACACACTGTTCTGCACTCATTGACAGAAAGCCAGTGTTGGAATATGAGTCATATCTGCCTGCTTGTATTGTATTGACCCTGCAGGAGGCACTGGTGGCTCTCATCTAAAGGAGGGTAATTACCATCCATACAAACGACACAGCCAATCACACGGGAGTGTTTGCTCATCTGCCAGGCATTGCAATAGCACCCAGCGCACCAATGAGGCATGATTGCAGTATAATTGGGTATAATTGGCCAATGTACTTTCTGTGCTCAGCTCTAAGTAGCTGGAAATGAATTTTTTAAAACTGGACCTAGACTTTACCTTTGGATCAGACCGTCACATCTGAAGCTTGATCAGCTGCGGAAAAACTACATACATAAACACATCATGTCTTTGTCCCATTAATCACTATTGTGTTATTATTTCATGTCACTTTAGTGTGGTTTTTTTACTGCAGCAGGTCACACTGAAGCAAGGTGGAGCTCCAAAGCAGGACAGCATTTATTTGCAGTTTCATGCACTGAAATTAAATTCAACATAAAATAAGGAGAGCTGGGGAGCTGTGTGGTGGAGAAAGCAGAAACCAAAGGTAGTTTTCCCTGATGTTTTCATTCATTGTCTCTCTCTCTCTCTCTCTCTCTCTCTCTTCTTCTTCTTAAAGACATATTGACCCCATTTCCCCAAACATTTACCATTACAGCCTCAAACACAACAGTATTTTAGCTTTATTGAGCATATTTTGGTTCAGTCTGTTCTGTTTGTATTTACTGCTTCTTAAAATGAGCTGCTTCTACACTCTTAAAAAAGATGGCTCTTTTGTAGAGAAAATGGTTCCATATAGAACCATGAACACTCACTGGACCCTCTATATGATTACATGTTTCTTTGCATTGTGAAAGGTTTCCTTAGATTGCTTCAGATAGTTCTTTATACCACAGTTAGTTCCGGCCAAGCAAGCTGATTGGTTGAGAGGTGTTCTAACCACGCTGTTATTTTGCCATAACATCACAGGTTTTTCACAAACACTGTATCACTCCACTGAGATGCCGTTGCTAAGCAACAACTTTGACAGCTGTAGGAGACGCTCAAGCCATTTGAACGTTTTTACTTCTCACTTTGCCGCAAAAACAGAAAATGGAGACTTTTAAGATCACATTTGACTCTGAAGATGAGACGACACTAAATTCCCAAACTGTCATCACCACTGAGCAGCTTTTCAGTCGGCAGCTGTGACAGAAGAACACCTAAACAACCTGGAATTAGCCAGAAATTAACTGAATACCATTCGCCAAACTAAATGGGCTGTAAGATGCTTTACAGACTGGCTGGAACAAAACAACATTAATACTGATCTGGCAAAAATTGACAAAACTGAGCTAAACTTGATATTGCCGCAGATTTATGGCTCAGTCCGCACTTCAAAAGGCACAGCTTACAGCAGACTGTGCAGCGAGTGAGCGGAGTTCGTTACTCTGACGTAGCAACAAGCTGCTTGTTAAGGAACTATAATTTGGTGGAAGGAACTGCTATCATGAAAACATATTAAATGCCACGTTCACAGAGAAATTTTTATTTATTACTTTATTTATTTAACTGTTGTATAAAAGCAATAGAACATGAGAGGGAGTGTGTTATCACCAATAACATCACAGCTGTGATGATCTGCGGTACTCGCCTTCGACTCATGTCTGCCACCAAATCATGCTGTGATGTTATTTCGTGATAACACACTCTCTCTCATGTTCTATTGCTTAAATAAAGAATCTTTTCAAAAAGTGATCTATATAGCACCAAAAGGGTTCTTCTATTGTTACAATGTCAAGCTTATAACATCAGCATATATAACCCTTTTTGAAAAGATTCTATGTATGGCCATCTACAGCACATTCCCAATCAATCTGAAGAACCATTCATGATGCAAAGAACCCTTTAATCACACAAATGGTTCTTTGAGTGATCATGGTTCTATATGGAACCATTTTCTGTACTAAAGAACACTTGAAGAACCATTTTTTAAAGAATGTACTGCTGACATGATGTGCTATCCACCCGGAAGTATAGCCAATGGAGCAGTGCTGACCCCCTCTGAAATTTGAATGGCCTCTGCTGAGCCACTCCAACAAAGCTGGTAGTTGATAGGTTATTAGTTTGCCCATCCTGGTTGAGGATGGTTTTGTTTCTGTTCTACTAGAACCAAATTATGTTACTGTTACGTTCTCCTATATGCGGCTAATCGTAGAGACAATGTAACATGTGGTATGTGATGGCAGATGGAAGGGAAAGAAGTAGGTGCAATTTCGGACATTTGCATTTTCGCATTTGCAAATGTGCAGGATACAAAGTGGCACCACACTGCAAAAGATAGTATTTAGAAAGGAAGAGTGGGGAATATATTGTAGCGGTCAGCACTGTTAGAGAAGGCACACAGCCCCTGCACTATTTGTCCTGCTATATTCAAGGCTATATCAGCCACAGCCACCCTGAACAGATGAGCAAGGCCTCAGGCTATCGGCAAGCTGTAGCTTAACTCAGGTCTACACACCTTTGCATCCAAACCCCGACTCCTAGCTCTTCTAGTTGTCCAAGCATAAACACAGAGCACTGCCTTCACAATAAGAGTCCTTAGAGAATAAACCCCATGTGTAAATGCTGCAGAACTATTACCCCAAAACTAACAGCAAAAACATTTCCTAAACACGCTACAATATGTAGATATACTGGGCTACAAATTACATTGAGTTGATAATAATTCATAGGATGAGTAAGGAGTTAAGGTTCAGTTAAATTCAGCTGTGCACTTACTTAGTATGAACACTGACAATAATTACCCAACTCATGGCAAAGGCGGACTGAGGACAGTGCCAAATAATGAAAACAAACAGCGGCTAGCCTGCCTAACCAGGTCTAATCCTAATAAGAAACCACTACTACTGTTTGCGTATGGATGTGCCCAAACGTGCCTGTTCGCACATCACGCTGGAGGAAGAGAAAAGAGAGAGAGAGAACAAGAGAAGGAGCTACAAAGCAAGACTAAAACATAGTTACTGGCTACATTTTAAAACTATCAAGTGAAAAAATACTGCTTATATTATACTAGTGTAAAATAATACTAGCAAATAAAGTAAAACAACACTGCCAATACGACACTCTCAGAAATAAAGGTACTAAACTGTCACTGGGGCAGTACCGCTCTTGTCACTGGGGTGGTACCTTCAAGGGTACATCTCAGTACCTTTAGTCAGGGAACATAACTGTACCGTAATCCATTGAAATGATATTTTCTAAGTTGTACTGGCTCCACACACCCCGTCTCATCTCTAGGCGTTTTATTTTATTGTTCTGTTTTAAAACATTAGATTATGAAAAGGTACAAATATGAACTTTTCACCTGGAAAAAACTTATTTGAGGAACACATTCAGACATTAAAACCACTGTTGTACCTTTCAGGGAACATTTACATTGTTTGTACCTCGATGAACGAAAAATGTACCTGCAGAGAACCTTTAAATCTAACCTTCTATTTCCTCTCAGATCCTTTTATTTGCCAGGACCAGACTCTCAGCAGACAGCAGTGACTCGGATTGTTGAACGGAAGAGCGCAGCCAAATATCAATAGTGTCCTCGCTGGATCAATACATCACCTGTATAGAATAGTTCAGTAGAGTGGAAGAGAGACAGAAAACACAAAAGAAACAAGCAAAAGAAAACATATGTGCTTCTCTGCCACATAACAGTTATGAATCCTGATTCCTCGCATCAATTCTCTTGTTTCAAATTGCACTTTGTACCAGTATTAGGAGCTGCACAGCAGTGCCTGCATAGTCAACTGTGTCTGTGTTGCTGTGTTTTCACAAATGAAAACTATCACAGCAGTATTTTATGCATGCTTCTATTGGCATGATGCTCTCTGTGAGCAGAAAAAAGACTCGTGGTTGGTATAAAAGGCTACACTCATAAGCAAGTTTGATGCAAGTCCCATGGGAGAGTTTGTGAAATGCAGAGCTTAAGTTCAGAGCATAAGTGATTCTATGTCAGTGGTCTCCAACCCTGGTCCTGGAGAGCTTCCTTCCTGTAGAGCCTAGTTCCAACACCTCCAGCTAATCAACCTCTTCCCAAGTCCCTGATTGGCTGGATCAGATGTATTAGAGTTAAGTAAGGGAGTGGGGCAGCTTACTGGATACAGGTTTGAACTAAACTCTGGAAGGTAGCTCTCCACGTCCAGGGTTGGAGACCACTGCTGTTTGGTCTCCTTGGTTCATTTAACATTTTATCAGTAGAACTGGGAGGTGGAAAGGCGTGTGAGGATGGACGGAGAGAATGCTTGAACAGTGTTCAGTGCTATGCGAACATAATAGTGATATGATATTTTAAAGAAATTCCAATGAGTGAGTGAATGCTAAAAAGTTAGTAAACTCTTTTAAAATATGAGTAAACAGCCTTTAAAATTTTAAGGGTATTAAGCATTTATATATGTTTACCCTCCAATACATCACTTATTGTCATGCACACATGCACCATACAACAAGCCTCAGCACTGTATTCTGTCATTAGTTGCGGACATTATTTTTTCACCATCACAGTCACTCAAGACTCATAGTTCAAAAACAGAGATAGCAGCCACTTCTCTGGCTTCTCTTTCCTTTTTCATTTCTCTTTTCACTACATTGGCTTGAGGTTATCCATGTTTGTGGTATTAATGTGGTCACATCAGTCAAATGTATCAATCTACTTGGCTGACTTGGCTCCTGTCATAAAGGGTAGGACCTAAACAAATATGACATTCATATGAGAGAGAGAGTCTGGCCAAAATGGAAAATAAGTGTGGTGTCATGAAGGTGGGAGGAAATTTTGAAGACCACAAGCATTTTGAGTTGGATACTTGAGGGTGAGATATAAGCCACTACCTGGCTAAACCAAAAGGGCACCAGTTAGCTAATATTACTGCTGAATATCACGACTGTATTTATTAGCCTTTACATCAGTGAATGTCATCCCTGTGTGTGTGGGGGTGGGGGACGGGGGGTTGTGGGGAGTGATTCCCAGTGGCTGAAGGACATAATGATGTAATACAATGCTGGGTATTGTTGTGAGAGAGCGTTGATGGATGAAAACACAAAAGGAAGCAAACCTCTGTTGGGGTTGAGGGATGCTGTGGTGCTCTAAAGAACATGATAAATAACACTAAATTCGAGTATTCCTGGAATACCTTTTAATGCCTTTAACTTCATTGGTGCATTTAGTGGTCATATTGTAAAAAATGTTCAAGGAGAATGAGGGGGTGGAGCTTATGAACTGGAGGTATACTTTCATATACACCAATCAGGAATAACATTATCACCACCTCCTTGTTTCTTCACTCATTGTCCATTTTATCAGCTCCACTTACTATATAGGTGCACTTTGTAGTTCTACAGTTACAGACTGTAGTCCATCTGTTTCTCTGCATGCTTTGTTAGCCCACTTTTACCCTGTTCTTCAGTGGTCAGGACCCCCATGGACCCTCACAGAGCAGGTACTATTTGGGTGGTGGATCATTCTCAGCACTGCAGTAACACTGATGTGGTGGTGGTGTGTTAGTGTGTGTTGCACTGGTACGAGTGGATCAGACACAGCAGTGCTGCTGGAGTTTTTAAACACTGTGTCCACTCACTGTCCACTCTATTAGACACTCCTACCTTGTCAGTCCACCTTGTAGATGTAAAGTCAGAGACGATAGCTCATCTGCTGCTGCACAGTTTGTGTTGGTCATCCTCTAGTCCTTCATCAGTGGTCACAGGACGCTGCCCACAGGACACTGCTGGCTGGATATTTTTGGTTGGTGGACTATTCTCAGTTCAGCAGTGACACTGAGGTGTTTAAAAACTCCAGCACTGCTGTGTCTGATCCACTCAGACCAGCACAACACACACTAACACACCACCATCACATCAGTGTTACTGCAGTGCTGAGAATGATCCACCACCCAAACAGTACCTGCTCTGTGAGGGTCCAAGAAGTTCAGCACTCTGTAAAAGACTGCACTGGTAAGTAGTGCAAATATTCGAAGGGAATTGTGTGAAGGGGACAGGGCCAAAAACCAATATCGGATGGCTGTGATCTTCTGACCCTCAGGCAACACTGCATTAAAAACAGACATGATTCTGCAGTGGAAATCACTGCACGGGCTCAGGAACACTTCCGAAAACCACTGTCAAAGAACACAGTTCGTCGCTGCATCCACAAAAAAACTTCCCATGCAAAGAAAAAAAATATATTATTATATTATTATAAAAATATATATATTAACAAGATTCAGAAACGTTGCCGCCACTTTCTCTGGGCCCAAGCTCATTTAAGATTTACTGAGGCGAAGTGGAAGAGAGTCCTGTGGTCTGACAAATCAAAATTTGAAGTTTCTTATGGGCATCATGGATGCATTATGAAACAAAAATACAACAAAGGAGACCAGAAGCTGAAATCTTTCACTTTCAAAACTACAGCAATTGTTCTCCTCAGGTCCCAAACGCTGACAGAGTGTTTTTAGAAGAAAAGGTGATGCAACACAGTGGTAAACATGCTCTTTCTCAACTTTTTTGAAACTGGCATCAAATTCAAAATGTTGTGTCTGTACTATTTTAAATTAAATATAGGGTTTTAATGCTTTGGACATCTTTGCATTCTGTTTTTATTCACAATTTGCACAACGTCCCTTTTTTGAAAACAGGATTGTAAAAAGGTAGAAAGTGTTGGCATAAAGCCACCTAATACCTAATAGAATGAACACTCCATCTATTAATCTGTGCCAGTTAAGGGCCCTCTAATAGCCAGGGGACCCTGGGCAGGTGCCCCGTAGGCCCGTTTATTAATCCATCTCTGGCTGTAGAATGCCCAAAGCTTTCTTAGTTAATCAATTTATTTAATACAATTTCTCATTGAAGGGTCAGTAAAGAAATTAGCCCTCCATCTCATTCTGTTAAGCTCACCCCCTTTATCCTGTTTCGAGTGGTCCTTACTTCTCCTGGGGGACTGACATGAGTCAAAGTCAAGATGCATCACAATGAGGTGAAGAGCTAAGCCGCACTACAGAAATAGAAATAGTCATGAATTGAGCATCCCACCAAACCCCCACCCTGTGCAGCTTAACAGCCATGACATCTGATGTCATGGCTGCTCATCTCATGGTTCCTCTTACTCTCTTCCTCTGTGATGATGAAAAACAGTGAAACTTCCTTTCTTTTACAGTCAGCAGGAACAACTGCTCACTGTAGATAAATACATCTTTTCCCTTTTGCAGATCAGGTTTGCCTTTGCTCTTACATAGGTAGGTAGGTAGGTATGTAGGTAGATAGATAGATAGATAGATAGATAGATAGATAGATAGATAGATAGATAGATAGATAGATAGATAGATAGATAGATAGATAGATAGATAGATAGATAGATAGATAGATTTAAACAAGCAGGTAGTTCTACACTGAGTTCTATTTGCGTGTTTTATGTACATATAAATGAGCAGTTTGGTTATAAACGGGAAAAAAGACTCTCATGACCCTGACTGTCATTTTGAGGGAAGGTTTAGAAGGAAGCCACTCAGTTTCTTAAATCAGCTCTTTAATGGTTGCCATAGAAATATAATCTTTTCATAATCCACCAAGAAAATGATTAGTTTCCAATCCAGTCTAGCATTTAATTAGGGTTCTCCTCTACATTGAGAGCAAAAAGGAGCCGGGAGCAGAGTTTCAGCTTCAGATTGAATGTGTGTGTGAGCGTAATATGTGAAGTTAGTTAACTCGGAGCTTCAGAGTTCAGCAGTAATTTTCATCAGTTGATCTGAAGGGAAATACTGAAAGTGTGCACTTTGTTCAAAAGTCAGGCATCAAATTTCATTTATTTCATTTCCAAATACACAGCTATCAAATATAAGTTATACATTTTTTGGGGAGATATTTCTGCAGAGATTAGATCTAAGATAATCCACATGTTTCAGGAAGGAACTCAAGGAGTTTTCAAAAATCAGTTCAAAAAATTATCAGAAGACGAGAAAATGGGTCTTCTAATAACCGTGTAAGACCACCAAACTGTTACTGTGAGAAGACAGCTCAACACTACGGGTCTGAAAGAATGTGTAAGTGTCAAGAAGCCCTTTTTTCAAGGTCTTTGATTCTAAAAAGAGGAGAAGTCTAATTAAATGCTTGAGTGGATTGGAAATGAATCATTTTCCTGGTGGATTATGAAGAGATTATATTCCTATGGCAACCATTGATGACCTGCTTTGAGAAACTGAGTGGCTTCCTTTCACTGAGAAAAGGAAAAAGGCAAAAAAGAACATTTGCAAATCAAATAAAAAAGCTGCTGGTGTTCTCAGAACAATGCACTGGCCATCCCAGTGTCCAGACCTGAACATCACTGAACTACAAGTCTCCCCCAAAAAAATGTAATACAGGAAATAGATAAATGAAGGGTGGTTTCTCACTTCTACACAGTACAGTAGGTGTAATAATATGTTCCATATGTATTACATATAGATACGTACCAATATATTGTGGCGTCGACAAAGAAGACAACATGGGAAGCATCACGTTAAGCCAATGTTATTTTATTGAACACAGCCACAGTGGAGATCCATCTCTCAGTGCTGGCTGACATGACTGAGATAGCAGGCAGGTCACTTCTAGCCATACATTCCACACTGACAGTAGGCACAAATACTGCACCACTACCCTACAGCCCAGCACAGAACAGCCCAAGTAACACATCCACACCTCTTTGAGCCAACAATGGCATCTTATTTACATATTAAAGTCTCTTCTAGTGCGAGTCTGGCTCTCCTGTGGTTCTCTGCATGTTGCGATGCCTACAGTGTTCCAAGGCTGAATGAACCAGTAGTGGGATGCTATGATATAATAATATCTCCCATATGTTTAATATATGTAAGTGCTTATATATGTGCATATATATATGCATATATATATATATATATATATATATATATATATATATATATATGAAGCCTCGAGTCTCCAAAATGGCAACTTTACAGTTGGAGAAAAAATCATTCTTAACTTTTAATGAAAATTAATGTACAAACTGTTTATTCCAAGCAATTTTGGACATTTTTTATTGGTCTATTCATCATGAAATTTTGAAATCAGCTGGTTGTTGCAAATAATGTAAAAAAACAACATCAAAAATGGACATACACTGCTTTGTCATGACCGCGATGATATGTATTAATGTATAATAACACATTATATGTTTGAGAAGCAGCTCAAATGATAACCTTCCTAAAACCGTAACTGCCGCCGTTAATGTGGTCAGGGGCATAATGCTGTCCATGACTATGAAGAACACAGTAGAAGCCCATGTGTACAGCAGTCGAGTCCAGCCTTTGGGACTCATTTCAGACACAGCAGAGATGACAGTGAGTGTGTTCTCACATTAGAGCTCACAGGGGGATTGTTTGGCTGCTTTGCCGGCACCAGCCACCACACACACATGCACCCTTCAGCTATGAAGATCAAAGGGTCAGCATGCAACAGCTGTCAGTTCTCTCAGCATTTCTGCATGTAGCTATATGCTCCACGAATGGAGCTCATGCTCTCCAGCTCTCTGCCTGTTTACATACTGAACAGAAGTAAATGTTATAGCATTTTGGCTCTCTGATGTGTAACAGTCTCCGGGCACAGTGAAAATCCCCTGTTCCTCTATGGAGCCTTTAGTAAGCATGCCAGACGCTGTCTGTGTCCATCTGCTCAAGCAAATTGTTCCCATATCACAGTTGACTCTCACTGGCCATCACCTAATGCCACTCGAAGGTCAGTAGCCAATCAGTGCTTTGTGGCCCAGCCTGGTATATTTGGAACGTGTCTACCTTGAATGCTGGCAGTGAAAACTGAAAGGCACCAGTAATGCAGCCATGTGTGACCAGGGATGTAGAGAAAGCTAAACATTGCTTACCTGCCTTTTTTAAATATGAAATGGCATTTAAACCTTGAATCATTTACCAGTTCTCACTGACCACTGCTGCTTACATTTCCAATCAAACTTGAAACACTTGGGACATATTATTACCCACATTCATCTCCTTTTCCTCCTCCCCCTTCATTTCCCAGTTCCGTTCACCAAATGTAAAAAGAATCAAAGAGTCTATATCACTTACGTCCTGCACTCTCAGAAAAAAATCACTGTCACTGGGGTGGCTTAGTGCCTTTAGTTAGGGAACGTAATTGTACCATATTTCATATTTCTTAAGCCTTGTGTGGTGTCCAGGTCTGGGGGACCCATTTTCAAAGTAATATAATGCAAAAAAAAAAAGAATAATGGAATTTATTATTATTTCAACCTCAGATTCTTTGGCCTTTGCTCATTTTCTGTGAAGTACATATAAAATAACACATTTTCAGTGTCTTCACACTGTTCACCCCCTACACATTTATATTACACATGTGGTGTTGGGTGAACCTGCGGGGAATAAAAGTGTGGAGGTGCTGTGTCCTTCACTCTGTTCTCCTCCTACATGGCCTGCTGTTAGTGTGTGTGTGTCTGTGTGTCTGTGTGTGTATATGTGTGTGTGTGTGTGAGGGTGGACAACATGGACAGGCTGCTGACTGGCTACAGCTGCTAAAGGAGAACCCTACACTGGACACTTGTGATAAATTGAACATCTGGTATTTTTACATAAATTGTTATGGCTGTATTGATTTAACAAACAATAATGTGGTGGGTCCACCAGACCACTGAGTAACAAACACATCAACACCACACAAGGGTTGTATTGTAGGTGTATTGACTCCATACACCCAGCCTTGTCTCCAGCTTATTATTCCATTGCAGTGTTTTAAAATGATACTTTATAAAAAGGTACAAACCTTTCCTGGGCAGACTTATTTAATGGACACCGTTGAACCTTAAATTTACTGATGTACCTTTGAGGGTCACTTACATTGTTTGCACCTTGATGAATGACAAATATACCTGCACAGTACCTTTATTCTGACAGCTTAGGCTCTACATTTTTCCAACTCCGCCAAAGAAACTGCATCAAACCTGTTAATGAGGTGAAACTGTTGTGCTGGCCGACTGTCATGCAAGTCTATTTCTTTCTGTTTGCATCATGCCAGTGGAAACATGCAGAAAATACCAACAGTTTTCAATCTTGAAAACACAGCTTCACAGAAACGTTTCACTTTACAGGAAGTGCTGCACCGCCTCCAATTTTAGTAATACTTCTATCATTTGAAACAAAATGTGTCCCGATTTCTTAAAACAATTAACGGACGATACTCAAAACCTTCATTTATTTCATTTCCAAATAAACAGCTATCAAATACGCGTTTGTGGCATGCGCCCGCCCCCTGGGCCCCGACGATGACGGCCACGAGAGCCGGCAGGAAGGCGGGGCCCGAACACCCAGCGGCGACGAACCTCGGCCGCGAAGGCAGGGAGAGAGCCGCGAGTGGGGAGGGGGCGGAGCGCAAAGCCAGAGCTCCTCCGAATAACCCGAGTGACGGCGGGAGGAGGAGGAAGACGACGACCGTGCCGGCAACGAGAGGCACCAGGGCAAGGAGCGAGTCCCGAGCTCCGCCGCCTGGGCCCCGCCCCCTGTTACGCAGCGAGGCCGCTCCATTACACCTCACTTTCGACCCGGGCGGCTGAGCTGCCAGCTGGGGGCGGTGACAAGGAGGCGGAGCAGCGAGCTCTCGTTCCCTCTCGGCTCAGGTGCTCACGCTGCCCTTAATGAGAGCCAACTGATGCTGATCTGGCTTGCAGCGTGAGTGCCTTTTAAAAGAGCTGAGAGGGAACAGAGAGAGAGAGAGGGATGAGCAGCAGCAGCAGCAAAAGACTGAGGAAGAGCTGAAAAGCTTAGAAGAAGGATTGAGTAAAAAGACTGACTGAAGCCACTGAAAAGTGGCCAGCGTACCTTTGGTTAAGGTTTAGAGTTTGTTTGTTTTGTGTGGTTAAATAAATATGGCTGCTGCAACCCTAAACCCTGCCTCCAGCGTCCTCCTTGAGCCCGGGGTAGCACATGCCGTGCTACAGCGTTATATATTATTTCTGCAGAGGTTAGATCTAAAACAACACACAAGTATCAGCAAAGGAAAAGTGATAGAAAAACAAGGAGTTTCAAAAAATGCAGTTCTAAAAGCTTTTGTCTTTGAGAGATAAGAGAAAGTCAAGCTTAAGAGAAAAGGAAAGGAAAAAGGCAAAAAAAGAACATTTGCAAATCAAATAAAGAAGCTGCTGGTGTTCTCAGAACAATGGACTGACCATCCCAGAGTCCAGACCTCGACATCACTGAATGCGGTTGGGATTATTTGGATAGTAAAAAATGCAACCAACCTCTAAGACTGAACTTTGGATGTGCAGAAAAATGTCCCTGCAGATTTCTTTGAAAAACTGATTGATCATTCATTATTTATTGTTAGACTACTATCCAAGAAAATAGCTTAAAACTACCACACTGCAAAAATAATGTTGTAAAATTACAAGGAATTACTTGTTACTAGTTGCATTACATTTATAGTAATTTACTAAACCATATTAACAGTAACAGCTAAATAACATTTTTATACTGTGACTTACACAATGTTTGACACTGTATGTCCACGGAACATCACAAATATGTATGTTTTAAAATGCAAATAAACATTTAACAGACATTTTGACTTTGCTTATATTATTATATTTGTACAAACATGACCAAAAACTAATATCTTATAACAGTAACATTTTTATCAACACTGCAGTGTTCCAGCATTTATTCAGAACAATTCCAGCTTGAAATTCTTTAAAAATGTACTTCTAAAATACCAGATCCTGAATTTCAAAATAAAAGTACATATGTTTTTATTGTTATTGAATGTTATTGTTGCCACTGAACGTAACTGTTTCATATTTCTATAGGGTCGTGCCCCTGCGCTAGTCATATAATTTGAATTCATATGCTTACTCTAAAGCTGTTTGGTGTCATTTTATTATTTATTTATTTATTATTATATATTTGTTATTTAGCATTTGCTAAATCAATCAATCAATCAATCAATAAATAAATAAATAAATAAATAAATAAATAAATAAAAAACAGAGCAATAATATTACAATAAATAGGAATAAATATCAATACTCCTCTCCTGGGGTCCACTATTTGTAATTACCATTCAATATCTGGCTGGGATAATCAATACTTCATCAGGTTAGACATAATTAAGTTATATCAGCTGTGCTGCTGCTGGTAGAACTAAACAAATTAGTACAATGGCTGGAGCAGCACTGAACAGAAGAGGACCCGAACCTGTATTCTCTTAATCAGCTCACAAGATAGTAATAACTTAAACTAAAAGCATTCATTTTCACTGATGTTTTGTATTTATTCTATTGTTATATAGTGTTTTTTACAAACAAATACATGCTTACAGTCCAGATCAGTAGGCTAAAACCTAGTTTCTTGGCCTCTCTGAGCATTTGGACAGGTCTAAATACAGATCTCCGACTCCGGCTCCTGAAATTGGCACTGCACTGAGCAGCTCAATTATGATATTCTATCTCTTTGTCTAATTTGTGCTCCGAGACAAAGGCTTGGGCTGCTAGTCATTCTCTCCTGGGTGGCTGGATGGGACCTCACGCCTGCTGAGGGAAACAGAGAAGACGCGACAGTCTTGTCTTCACTATTTCAGGGCTTTTTTAAAAAGTGCTGGCATTGTGCAGCCTCCCCTGAGGTTTATATAATGTGTGTACATGCTGCCAGTATCCAGACCACAGGGGAAGCCATCCAAATGCTTTCAGAGGAGCCAAGCACAGAGTCTTCTCCACCTACACATCTGATTACATTACCTGCCCTGTCACACACTCACACAGACACACATCTGTCATCTTTCAGCCAATTTGCTAGGAACTCGAGCGCACATTCATCTTTTTTACATTCTGCTTGACTTTTATTTCAGGGCATAAACTGCAAATTGAGAAATAGAATCTCTCATAATGTCGTAACACAGAGATAATAACATTAGCCATAAAATCTGACTGCTTCTCGAGGAATGTGCCGGGCCTGAATGTGCACCGAGGGAAAATAGACAATATGGCGGCATAGAGCTGTCATCAGTGCCTCAGCAGGGCCATTATTAATCCTTAGTGATCTACAGTTATTACTGTTGTTTTGCTACATTACTTAAACGACTAGGGCTATCAAACGATTACAATAAATAATCACATTATTTTGTGTGGTTAGTCATGATTAATCAGATTTGTATTTGATTAGACATAAGAGCCATTAATGGAACATCCTGCCATTTAAAAGCTGGTTTTGAACCAGACAAATGCAGCCATAGACTGTAAGAAATCAAGGTGCTCTGTAGGTACATTTCTCATTCGTCAAGGTACAAACAATGTAAATGTGCTCTCAAAGGTACAACAGTGGTTTTAAGGTCCGATTGTGAACCTTAAATAAGTTTTCAGATGAAAAGTACGGATTTTGTATCTTTTCATAATCTAATGTTTTAAAACAGAACAATAAAGTAAAAAGCCTGGAGACGAGACGGGGTGTGTGGAGTCAGTACAACTTAGAAAACATAATTTAAATGGATTGTGGTAAAATTATGTTCCCTGACTAAAGGTACTGAGATGTACCCTTGAGGGTATTGCCCCAGTGACAAGAAGGGTAATGCCCTAGTGGCAAAAGGGGTACTGCCTCAGTGACAAGAAGGGTACTGCCCCAGTGACAAGAAGGGTACTGCCCCAGTGGCAAAAGGGGTACTGCCTCAGTGACAAAAGGGTACTGCCCCAGTGGCAAAAGGGGTACTGCCTCAGTGACAAGAAGGGTACTGCCCCAGTGACAAGACGGGTACTGCCCCAGTGGCAAAAGGGGTAATGCCCCAGTGACAAGAAGGCTACTGCCCCAGTGACAAGAGGGGTACTGCCCCAGTGACAAAAAGGGTACTGCCTCAGTGACAAGAAGGGTACTGCTCCAGTGACAAGAGGGGTACTGCCCCAGTGACAAGAAGGGTACTGCCCCAGTGACAAGAAGGGTACTGCTCCAGTGACAAGAGGGGTACTGCCCCAGTGACAAGAGGGGTACTGCCCCAGTGACAAGAAGGGTACTGCCCCAGTGACAAAAGGGGTACTGCCCCAGTGACAAGAAGGGTACTGCCCTAGTGGCAAAAGGGGTACTGCCCCAGTGACAAGAGGGGTACTGCCCCAGTGGCAAAAAGGGTAAAGCCTCAGTGACAAGAAGGGCACTGCCCCAGTGACAAGAGGGGTACTGCCCCAGTGGCAAAAGGGGTACTGCCCCAGTGACAAGAGGGGTACTGCTCCAGTGACAAGAGGGGCACTGCCCCAGTGACAAGAAGGCTACTGCTCCAGTGACAAGACGGGCACTGCCCCAGTGACAAGAAGGCTACTGCTCCAGTGACAAGAGGGGCACTGCCCCAGTGACAAGAAGGCTACTGCTCCAGTGACAAGAGGGGTACTGCCCCAGTGACAGTTTAATGCCTTTAGTTCTGAGAACATAACAACAGTGCACTGCAGCTGGGCTTCAGCCCTGGAGGGTCCAATGGAAACTATGGAGGGTCCAAAGGAAGAGTAGGAAAATGCATTAATATCAATAATTTTTGGTTTTATTTATTATATTACATTATATTATATTATATTATATTATATTATATTATATTATATTATTATTTAATGATGTTCAGTTCACATGCTGTATATACAGTTCTGAATTTTTGCATTTGTTTCAAAGCCAAGAAATAACACAATAACGGCAAACTAGACACACAGCAACAACTTCTCATCAAACTCAAGTCGTATCATCTCCTCTTTTACTCACAAACACAAATGTGGTGTTGAATCCTAACTTTCAGTAGAACTTCTTCACATGGTTCAGTGAGCTGAAACCGAGAGATAATTGATATCAAATTGCACTAAGCTTCTGTTATCACCACCTTCCAAGGGTTAAAGGGCTTCCTGTTCATTCGTTCCCGGATATGAATCTCCTCTCAGCCTCTTCCTCTTGCTGTGTGTCAGTCTGAAGAAAGGCAAGTAAAATAAATTGCTGTCATCATTCTAAGAATTGTGTCCGCCATCCGGACGTGTTTTATGCGCACACAGGCAATGTTTACTGATATATCTAATAGGGCGAGTCAGCCTCGGCCATCAGTCATGCTGGGTTCCAGAGAAGATGGCCTGGCGTCAATCACTGAGAGATGAGTCAGTATGAGTTGCTGTAGCGGCGGTGTTTCTACCTCTTGCCTCAGTTCTGGGGTCTTTTATGAGGTGGCCACGCTGTTAAAATTTCACAGTAAAATTACCGTAAATTACTGTTGCACTACTTTCAAAGTAATTTACAGAATCATATTCACAGTACATAACAGTAAAATAACAACAGAAACTGTAACTTTACTGTGATGTAGCTGTTATTCTGTTGTACACTTACAATAAAAAACTGTAATTAAATTACAGCCATCTCCTGTATTTTTACATCAACTGAAAAGGAATGCAGCTCAGTAGCCAGTAATTTACTGTAAATTCAACTATGAAAAAACTGACTTTTAATTTTATTATTATATATGTATTTATAGACATGTTGATTTTAAAACCTCAATGTCAATGATCATAATTATTCACCATGTTTCGCTCCATATATACACAGAATATCTTAAACATGTGTATATTAAATGCAAATAAACATTTAATAGATATTCTAACTTTGATTATAATTTGCACAAACATGACTAAAAACTTGTATCTAGCAATGACATTTTTGTCAACACTTAAGTTTTCCATCCTTTAACCAACTGGGGTCTGAGGGCATTTTCGTCGATATGTGCATTTTTTTTAATTCACATTTAAAGTCATTTGCATATAACATGATACCTATATGTTTCATATCAAAATGCTCTGTTATCCTCATTGTTACTTTCCAAAATCCACTGCAGCGGCTTCAGCAGCTGTAAACTCTTTCTACACCGTTTCTCATGTGTCTCTGATATTGACCGAATGAAGAATGAAGGGTTTCCGGTGCGATGGGTCAGTCCTTAGTGATTTCCTGAGTGTCCATTGGTCAGTTTCACACAAAATATAGATGGACACATTAATTCACCAACATGGTGAGAGGCAGATGACGTGAGTCGTGTATGATCTCATGATAAGATGAAATCAAAAGGGCGACTCTACAGATTCAGGAAATGTTTGAATCATACTTCAAGACTGTTTTATCGCAAAGATGGAGAAATATATACAGAAACATCAAATTCGATAAGTGGGCATGTTTGTGGACTCCAGAGGGTTCGACAAACAAAATGATGAAAAAAAAAGAATAATAATTTAAATGAAACTTTAAAAGCTGTTAAAACACCAAAACCTAAATCATCACAATAAATATAGTTAAAATATTTTCATTAAATTTTCTTATCCTATAATGCTGTGTGGCAGAGCATAACCTCAACCTCACAGTAGTTTTCTGTGTTATTACAGAAAATATCCTAATATGAGTTGACTCCACAATAAAAATAGCAAAAACTGTATTTTCCAATCAAAAATTATTGACAAATATTGTGCAATAATGCACAATGCTTAGCAATCCTGGCAATAATTAACAGTGCAGACAGTGTTATAGGAAATGAAAGCAGCACCAGTGCCAGCACACACTGGCACATGCGAACGAAGAAGTTAATATATCCAGTAAAGTGTTTAGAAAACAGCAGTGCTCTTAAGGAAGATATTTAAACCCATTGTGCCTCAGGGACTCCATTGACTGCCTGCTTAATCTAGTTCAGACTGCAAATGGCTTAATCCAGTGGTTCAAACGGTCCTCAGGGCCTCCTAGACGTACACATACTTCCTCTATCCTTACGTGTTGCGAGTTGGTTTAGAATAAAAATGCGGACGGCCCTGAGAACCTGTTTGAGGTCCACTGGCTTAATCCATGTCTAGAAAGTTGTCACTGCCCAGTGGTGTGAAAATACATGCTTGTGTACATCTTACTGTCCAAAGTAAACCGTTTATTTGTAGTAAATTGCATTTTTGTAAACAGTCACACTGATTTTTTTATGCCTACTTTATGGGGTTCATATCCTTTATTTTGTTTGTATTATATTTTTATGTCACTGAGGTCCACTTAAAACATTTATGTGGTTTTATGTATCAGAAATGGTCACAGTTCTTTTTTTGCACAACTATTTTCCAGCCTCTCTGTACACATTAGAATGAAACAGGCTGTTTTTGTTGCTGTGTCTTTAAGAGTGACATATGTAAATAAGTCCCATTCTGATTGGCTGTCCTGTATTGTGCCTCATTCATTCAAAAAAAGTTCATTATTTAAAAAGTGAGCAAAGTAGTTTTTCCTTGATATGAGCCCTTTAAATAAAAAAATCAGGAAACTAAAAATCATTGATTTGTCATGATGAGGTACTGCACTACTTTACTTTTGGTGTGCTTGAGAACTTTGAAGCTGGACCCAAAGCATTAGGTAGAAATCAGTTGCTTATGAAGCCTAGTTAGTTATAGTAACCAATACTTTGTAGTGCTATAACAACACACCATTAAACCACGAATGCTGCACCGACAATGCATTCAGGACATACATACATACATCATCTAAACCGCTTATCCTTCTGGGTCGTGGTGGGGTGCTGGAGCCTATCCCAGCTGTCATTGGGCAGAAGGCAGGATACACCCTGGACAGGTCGCCAGTCCATCACAGGGCAGACAGACAGACATAATAATTCACACACACGCACGCACACGCACACGCACACGCACCTAGGGGCAATTTTAGCATGTCCACCTGACTGCATGTTTTTGGACTGTGGGAGGAAACCGGAGTACCCGGAGGAAACCCACGCAGACACGGGGAGAACAGGCAAACTCCACACAGAAACAACCCTGGTCATCTGGCCGGGAATCGAACCCAGGCCATTCTTGCTGTGAGGTGGCAGCACTACCCACTGCGCCACCGTGCCACCCCCACATTCAGGACACATTATGTTTAAATTTAAATAACTTTACAACTGAGATACCAAACAATTTTAAATTTCACCCTAAACTAGAGAGGCGGAGCTATCTGACAATATGCCCTATGTATATGCCAATATATATCAGAACAAAATTTTATATCTCCAAGAAGGAACTTTTAATAGAAAAAAAAAAAAAAACTTTTTTAACTTTCAATGTAGTAAGGCTGAAGTCATTTTGGACCCTTTCTAATTCATTATAACATTATCTGTTCATTATAACATTTTCACACAGTGTCAATGGCGGCTGGAATTTTCAAATTATGTAATAAAGTGAAAAACAATAAAAATGATACAAGGATTATTCCAACAGCAATGAAATACTTTTTGAGAGCAGTGATGATGATGCTGGAGAAACATAGATGTTGTTTCTCCCTGAGTCATTGGAAACTGATGCTTTCTAACAGCTTTACTGAATGCATAACCAAAACGACAGAATGAGTTATGATCTCATGCGAGAGTTAGAAGGACCTGGTCATATTGACAGTATTGCCAGGATGCTGAATTAGGTCCATGTCTCCTAAGGCCCTCGCTGCTTTATGAATGGGTAATTTCTTCTCTGTGCTCTCCTGACCCTCTGACTGTGCCTCATCCATTTGCACTGACACCAGCTGCTATGCAAATGATGCAAATGATGATGGATTTTCCCTCAAATAATGTCTCTCCTCCTCTGGTCATTCAGGCTGGCCAGTCTGCGTAATTGCGGCTTAAATCAAACAGCCATCATACACTTGGCTTGGGCGAAGCACTTGGGCAAATGCCAGCATGTGTCAAATCTTAACAGAGAAAGATTCTGAAAGCTGGCTGTCTGATCTGCTGACTTAGGCTAGACTAAGAAGACAGGAAAGTCTATATGATTTTATATCAGTCTTTTATTTATTTACCATAAGTAATGCTGTGAGAGGAGTTCAAATGTCAGCTTTGCCACATGCAGAAACTCTGAAAGAGAAGTAAGCGATGTCTTAACTATAAGAGAGCAGTGACATTTTCTTCATTCAGGATTGGAAAGCACTGCTACCCAAAAAGGATTCTTTTTTGTGTATATATATACATATATATATATATATATATATATATAGATAGATAGATAGATATATAGATAGATAGATAGATAGATAGATACACAGGGTTGGGCAAAATACTTTGAAAAAGTAGTGATGGCTGAATACTGAATATACTGAGATTAATAACTGATCATCACATTGATTTATCAGTCTACTCAGGCTTTAGCAGAGCTCAGTAACTCTGAGATTAATAACTGATCACTGCATTGATTTATCAGTCTACTCAGGCTTTAGCAGAGCTCAGTAACTCTGAGATTAATAACTGATCACCACATTGATTTATCAGTCTACTCAGGCTTTAGCAGAGCTCAGTAACACTGAGATTAATAACTGATCACCGCATTGATTTATCAGTCTACTCAGGCTTTAGCAGAGCTCAGTAACTCTGAGATTAATAACTGATCACCACATTGATTTATCAGTCTACTCAGGCTTTAGCAGAGCTCAGTAACTCTGAGATTAATAACTGACCATCACATTGATTTATCAGTCTACTCAGGCTTTAGCAGAGCTCAGTAACACTGAGATTAATAACTGATCACTGCATTGATTTATCAGTCTACTCAGGCTTTAGCAGAGCTCAGTAACACTGAGATTAATAACCGATCACGTTGATTTATCGGTCTATTAGTAACTTCTGTGTAAAGCTGTTAATTGAGGTCCTCCTTAGAGTTTGTCTAATGAGCATGTTTGCTATATGCAGTGCACTAATTCTAAAGTGGTTGATAAACATGTTAATAAACATTTTATCTAGTGGGTAAGTATTCTAAAAGTATTCTCCTAAAAATGTTTAAAAAAAAGTTACTGTATTCTGAATCCTGTCTTTACAAAACTGTATCTACTTCTTTACTAAAGCATCTGCGTTATTGTTGTTTCAATCTATATCACATTTTGTGGAGATATTTACTTATGACTTAAATGATGAAAAGTTATTGTTGTGTATATATTCTATATATTTTGGCCATGATGTTGTTATTTTTTAGACATTATAGAAAACCAAAAATGTCAGTAGTGCAGACTCAAATTTGGAGAAGGAGAATGCTTGAAGATGAAGAATGATTGATTACTTATTCATTACAATGTTACTAACTATGTAATTACATTGTTACATCTAAATAATTATGTAATGAAAGTCAAATGTATAGCTAAATAACAATAATAACTTTATGCATGGTTAATGGGTTAATAACAAAAAGAAGTGACCTTGATTTTGTTACTCTTATGTTCAATCAATTTAAGTACGGTCCACATATTTGGACTTAATGTAACCTCAGTGTAAAATCAACCGCTGTTAATGTTGACATATTTTCAGTCTGTAAGTCAAAAACGGCCAGTGGTTTATTTTTATGAGTATAGATGAAATAAAAGTTTATACAAACAGACATAATCTGTCACTTTTCCCCCTTTAAGTGCTCAGAGAGAGACAATCATTTGTCTTGTGCAATAGTTCGGCTGTGGCTCCACATTCATAGCGGCATAGTCTCTGAACGCATTGATGTATTACTGAAAATATAGTGGCCAAATGATAGGCCATTCCCCTCTCCTCTGGTGTGATCTCTCTCTCGGCACACATGCACATACACCTTCATCACAGTACCATCTGTCCCTCTCTGTGGCGTCATGGCCGAGTGCGTGGATCCATTATGACTGAGCAAATAAAGGTTTCATCGTGTTACATTCAGACCCACACACTCACCATATTGTCAGCTATGAATAACATCTCCAATCAGCAGCTTCTGCTCAACCAGAAAACTGGCCCACCACCAGCGGTGACCCCTGATTGGGGCTTCAACCCTTTCAAACCTAAATTAAGACCTTTCTGCTTTTACAGTCCTTTGTGTTTTGCATAATCATGCTGTCATTGTTTACAGTAGCCTTAAATATTCATCACAATCTCTAATAATGAGTAATGCTACCTATACATTATAGTAGGACATATTAGTATATAAACAACCTTCCAAAACTAAAAGATTCAAAAACATGTCTAAGGACCTACCTTTCAGCCGAATTTGATATTTAAATTTATTAGGCATTATTCAAGAAATATTAGAATAATACCCCACACAATAATAATAATAATAATAATAATAATAATGATAATAATAATAATAATAATAATAATAATAATAATAATTATTATTATTATTATTATTATTATTATACACTACTCTTAAGGCTGCAGGCTACCACATGCAACAGACAAGCATGTACCACTCAGCATCCTACTATTACTGCACAATATTAAACCCAAAACCAGACCACAAATCATTGATTGTGGTGTGAAATTTAAACAGAGAAAGACGTCAATCAGAGGTCTTCATAAGATAAAAGTCTTTTAAGATAAACAGACAAATGTTAAATGTTTTCACCTCAGCTCACATTACTAGCCTAGCCACATCATATTCCTCCTCATATCCTTTAACTGGAAAACAGTGAACTTGTGAAGAGACACTTAGCTGATAACAAAGTTGTTAAAAATGTACTAAAGGATATTGAAGGTTTAGATGGCTGTAGTAGTCTTTCTATGCTTCATTCTTTGGACTTAACAGATAAACAACTCAGAAGAGAGTTGTGAGTGCAGCACATAAAAAGGTTAGAGATAAGCTAATTTGCATATGTAAAAGCCTAATTTACTACTACATTTTTTCCCATTATCATGACTTTTCTGTCCCTGGTTGTAGACATTCCTAGTCCATAGATGTGGCTCAATTAAAGCATTTCTTTCTTTTTTCTTTTCTTTAATGGAGCCAAACAAACAAAAAAAAAACTCTGATGCAGACTTTATGAAATGAACTAGGAGAAAACAGCCCAAATCGTCACTCTATCTTCACAAAAAGGAATGAAATGTAAAAGGAATGAGTTATGTTTGTATATGTTTTTTTTTTTTGCTGCAAATTTGACCAACAGTTTGATGGCATAAGTAAATGGCCCACACTGACAATCAGGGTCTTGCTAGTTACCCAGTATCTGTAGTTTCACTGGGAAAAAGATCCATCTTTTCTACTCAAATAGTTAAGAAATAGCAATGCTCTGAAGTCCCACTGGTCTGATAGGGTTAATTATGCTGTTCTCTTAGCCTTGCATATCAGGAGTCCACAGAGGTAGTAGCTAATTACTGTAGTGGGAGTTATTTCACTGGATCAGAACTACTGGGACTGTCAGAATTTATTACATTAACTTCACCATGAACTATGACTGTAGACTGTTATTCTCATGGAACACAAAAAAAACGGTAATAACTTACACCTGCTGTGAAGTGTGGATGATAAGGAAAGACCATGGTGGTCCTTGTTTAGAAGTACATGTGGTTCCTCCTGAGGTTACGACATTATAACTATAAACATTTAAAACATGTAAACACTGACACTCGCCCTTTTAACCCTGCAAATTAAACCTGTTTAGTGAACCTATTAACAGCTCACTTCCAAACACTTGATGTTCAAAAGAGCTTTAATGCATATACATGTGCATGCTGTGTAAGTGCCCTCTAGAAGGACAGAAATGTGTTATTGAGAATGTTTTTGCATGGATTTTTGAATCATTGATCTTCTCAACACTCTTTAGCTGACCTTAATTAAATTATGGAAAAAAAAATCCACACAGTTAAAAGGCTTTCTTTCCAAATAAGGCAACATGATTAACTAAAATTAGCTAAACTTAATCTACTATCAAATTTCCAGCTCGACCCACTGAAGTTCATAGAACTTGATTTACTAGTGTTGGTCCAACTTATCTTACTAGAGTTGGTTTAAAAGTGGTCACTCTAGAGCCCATCCTGGTCACTCTAGAGCCCAGCCAGTTTAGAACCACACTCAGCAAAAATATGGTACTAACTCACTCTTACAGTGAAAATATAGAATGTAAGTATACACCCAAGAGAGGATAGCCTTGAAGGAAAGAAAACACATATGGTGAGTATTATGTGTAAGCATGTATTTTGGTCTGTATTTTCATGTATTATATATTATATATTACATATATTATGTTCATGTATTTTTATCTCAAAATATGGCCTCACCCTTTACACATGACTGTGAGGACGAGCACTTCTGTGGTGGTATAATTGATTTAAAAGCCAATATTGCTAAATTGATGGCTCAAGAATGTGTAATTATTAAAATAATTTATTGTTTTTTTTTTATATATATAAATTAATTTTAACCCTAACGTGTTTTTCCAAGTATAATATATCTCTAAACACTAGGGACTCAAGAATGGACGTTTCCATAGAATGATTACTTTATAGAGTGTAATGCAACTTTGGACCTCCAGTGGGCCCTGGCCATTTAAGAGGTTAAACACAGGTATATTTCTTGTACAGTACAGCTTATTTTTTCTGTTATTCTATCTACTAGCACATTCACCATGCGCAGTCTGCTCATCGCACACTGGGGTTTGAGGCTAGAATTGCTAAGGCATTGTGGGTATGCCCTGCAGGGTCAAAAGCCAAAAAAGAGCACTTCACTGCATCCTCCAAGGAGCTCTTGGTGGATGTGCAGTCGCAGGCTGTATCAGAGGAGAAGTGAGACAGCAGTGGGCGGGTGGTGTAAATCAAAGGGAATATTTCAGGCAGAGGCACTGGGTCAGACAACTGCATGCATTATAGATCAGCAATAAATCACCACTACACTGGAAATGACCTCTTCAGCAAGCTATAAAAATATCATAATAATGTCAGAGCAGTGGTCAGTGTTATCAGCAATAAATTAAAGGTTCTGAAATGGCAGGTATTAAAGGGGAACTCCACTGATCTTTTTCAAAATTGCAGCATAATTTAATCACTGAGATGTACAGAAAGTCAGAGTGGTCTGATGTGAAATGGTTCATGTGTAGAGAAACTTGTCAACTGGAATTTCTGTACAGTAGTAGTGACAGGAACCAGGGTTCTTTAATGCAGATAGAGCCATTTTATGTACTATCCAAAATGACCAGTGAACCTCCATGTGTCTTCTGAGTTTTTATCACTCTTAAAAAGATAGTTCTTTAAGCGTTATTTAATTTAAAAACTGTTTTGTGTTTAATAGGATTGTTAGGATTGTCTTTGTCTTATATCAAATTTATTTTCTTTGAAGGTCTGAAACAATGAAGTGCGACAAACAAGCAAAAATAAAAGAAATTCAAAGGGGACAAATACATTTCATGGCAATGTATATGTATGTATGTATATGTATATATATATATATATATATATATATATATATATATATATATATATGCCTGTATGTCAACTGAGGGTTTTTTCTCCTCCACTGCTTTAAAAGAGAAAAACAATTTACAGCACATTGGTCTCTAATGGATTGTAAAGAATTTTGACAAGGTGATAAAATGCAATTTACTTGTTTGCTTTCAGGACAGTGCACTGGGGTTTTTAAGCGTTTACACCAGCAGTGAGTCAACATGTAAATCACGTTATGGTAATTCTCTCCGAGGCCTGCCCTCTCCCTGGCCCCTTTTAAATGGCACGTCTTGTATTGGCATTCACTCTGTGTTTATTGAGCTGCAGGTTATTGACCTCAAGCAGAGAATCACATGTAAACAGAACGAGCCAATAACCTGTGCCTTGTTTGAAACTGAGCATGTTTGAAACAATCGTGAAATGATCTGATCTTGTTGATGCGCCAGTACAGGCCATAAAAACCGCTTAGATCACAATGACGACTAACAGAAGAGAATACAAAGACCTGTAATGGCAGAGCTGATTTGTGGTCCTACGTCAGTGTGAGAAAAGCCTGAGTCGCTGACTCAGAGACGCAAGACTCAAGGACTTAAACCCCAGACATTCAAGACTCCACTCAGACTGAAACCCCAGAGACTCGAGACTCAACTCAGACACCTGCCTCAGAGACCTGAGACTGGACTTGTGCCCTAAAGACTCCAGACTTAACTTAGACTCTCACCTCAGAGACTTGAGACTCGACTCACACCTCAAAGACTCAAGACTTGACTCAGACTCTGACCTCAGAGACTTACAACTCAATTCTCACCTCAAAGATTACAGACCCCACTCAGACTCTCACTTCAGAGACTCGAGACTCAACTCAGACTCTGACTTAAGGGACTTAATTTGGACTCGCACCTCAGAGACTCTAGACTTGACTCAGACTCCCACCTCAGAGAATCTAGTCTTGACTCGGACTCACAGCTCAAAGACTCCAGATTGTACTCAGACTCTCTCCTCAGAGACTCAACTTGGACTTGCATCGTAGAGACTCATGACTTGGCTAAGACTGGAACCCCAACCATTCAAGACTCAATTCAGACTCAAACCCCAGAAAGTCAAGACTCAACTTGGACTCCCACTTCAGAGACTCAAGACTCAACTCGCACCTCAAAGAATCCAGACTTATCTCAGACTCTCACCTCAGAGACTCCAGAGACTTAACTTGCACCTCAGAGACTCAAATCTTGATTTGAACTCTCACCTCGGAGACTCCAGACTCTATTAGCACCCCCAAAGACTCCAGACTTGACTCAGACTCTCACTTCAGAGACTTGAGACTCAACTCAGACTTATACCTCAGAGACTCCAGACTTGACTTGGACCCTCACCTTAGAGACTTGAGTCTTGAATTGGACTCACACCTCAGAGATTCCAGCCGTGACTCAGACTCTCACCTCAGAGACTCGAGACTTGACTCAGACTCGCACCTCAGAGACTCGACTTGGACTCTGGCCTCAGAGACTTAAGACTCAGTATGTATTTGCACCTCAGAGACTCGACTCGGACTTGCACCTGAGAGACTCCAGACTTGACTTGCACTCTCACCTCAGAGACTGAAGTCTTGACTCGAACTCACATCTCAGAGACTTGAGACAGGACGATGTATTGCCACAAACATGGAATATTAGCCTACAGAAAGGTGAGAGTGAGACAGAGCTGTTCCTGGGGTCTAACGCTGTTTCTGAGACAGATGCTCCAGCTGATACTGTATTAACATGGAGGAAGCGTGCACACACCAGGGCTTTGACTGCTGCAGCTCCTCTCTGAAGACACATGTGAACACTAATGAGGTTGAGGGAAAGCATGTACAGCACTCAGACAGCTTGCAGAGGGAGTCAAGCAGCTGAATACAGCTGTGATTTAAATATAGACCATGTCCTGACATAATACTTCCCGAACATTCACCTTTCAAGTACTGACATTGTATACAGCATTTCAAAGTAGTTGCTCCATTTCTAGCTTTAAATGTGCAAGAGACTTCAGTGTTATTAGCTCTAATGGTGAAAAATTACAGCTGGCGATTTCAGGCAACTGGCTTTATAAACTGCTTTCAGTCAATAATCCAGGATTCAGGATCCTCAGGAAGCACGATTACACTGTACTCTGTCTCTTTCACAATAATAGAGTGCTGGTGTTTTAAGAGATGATTCTGAGCAGAGAAAATAGTATCTCGGCATGGCAGGTGCAACGTTTGCTGATTGCTATATCTCTGAAGACTAGAATTCAACTATTACAGTATGCAAATGTTTGTGCACCTCGGTCAAATAAAATATTTTAAATATGACATATTCCTGCTAATTTCAGTGCACCATTTCTACTTATAAGCAGAGTTTGGCATATTGAAAAAATAGAAAAACCCACATCTTTGCCCATGCCCCATTTTATGTTTTATTTTTTTATCAATATGATAAATTGAGCAAATAAATATTTGTGCATTCAAAGTGTGTTCCTCATAGATAATGTGTTATTAAAAAAATTGAGGGTTGTCACGCTTCCGGGTTCTCCTTCCTTGCCTAGCACACTCCAGGACTCCATTTCCCATAATTCCAGTCCCTATGATGTCACCAATTCCTCCAATCACGTGCAACTGCCTCGTTCTCAGTTACCTGAGTTTTAATGCGATTCACCTGTGTCTGTTTGTCTCAGACTTTAAATAGTCTTTGGTGTGCTCTCCTCATTGTAAGGTACTGCCATTTCCCTGGTTTACTGAACGTTGTTATTCTGATCTTTTGACTTGTGTTTTGAACCCTTTGCCTGTTTTGTGGATTTTGCTTTTTGTAATTGCCCTTCTGATCTGGTTGCCTGTATGTTTTTTGTCTTTTCTGGTTTTTGACTCTTGCCTGGTTTTTGGATCTTGATTTTGGATTTGCCCTGAAACTGCCTTTCCATCTTTGCCTCTCTCATTAAACAGCCTTTTGTTTTTAAGGTCCGCGAGCGTCTTCTTGTGCTTGTGCAGTGTTACAAGGGTGTCAAAACCTTTGCATAGGACTGTATATGATTTTTTTTATGTATGTATCAGAGATCAAAAACTACATGTATTAAGCTACATGAAATATAGCCTGTATGTACACAGCTCTTCCTTTGGGGTTTTTTAGACAGGCAAATGTGCAAGATTTTTAGTGTTTTTCTCCAGTTCACCATGCAACAGTTTTTGGGAATTTTTATAGTTTTTTTTGCTTTAAAGAGTTACTTCTTCATCGTCATGTTTATCTTACTGCATTGAATTGGGTGGAAGTTCAAAAGTGTAAATGTCTTCTCTCAGAATAGGTGTCCTATTAAGAGTGACGCTTCAATTGCCTTTTGGTCCAATCTCAATGATAACTCAGAGCCACCTCATACTCTTGAGTGGCAGTTGGTGATTTCTGGTCCCACCTTTCGCTTGCTGGCCCACATGTGGTGCTGGCACTGTACAATTCTTGGCTTGAGACTTGAGGAGGCTATAAATCAGCAAGCCATTCCAGCCTCTGTCACCTGCAATGCCCACAAAGGTCAGTTAAGGCCTACTTAAAATAATTCATACCAAGGTTCAGGAGACAGGGCTCATGGACACATTCTTAACAAAAAGGGTTCTACAAAGTACCAAAAAACGTTCTTGGAATTGCAACTACAGCAGAATCAGTTTCTGGTGCTATATAAAATGATTTAAAAGCTTCTTTAAAGAATAGATAATTCCAGTATTAACATCTGATTGGCTGAGCTGTGTTTGAAGCCATAGTAAAATACTTGATATATGCACACTAATTGCACACCAATAACCGCCTCACAACAGTAAAATTCTGTATGAATGCACCAACTTGTTACCTGGTTTTGTTTTACCTGAGGAACTGACAGCTTATTTCTTCTTCTTCTTATTATTATTATTATTATTAGAAACTAGACTAAGAGAGAGCAGACAAAACCGCTCCTCTATTCAGTTAGGCTTAGAAATGAAGTATTTACTGAATGATTCACTGTAAAACTGCAAATTATGAATGTCTTACTTGTTTCAAATGTCTGTGTTTTTGGTAGATCTGCCTTAAGTAGTATTAAACCCAGTGTGAGAAAACAAATCTGTAGCACCATTAGCTTTATACTAACATAACAAAGGAAATCCCATTGAGGTGCTGGCAGAAATTAGTATTATCACTGAGGTGGTAATTTGATGAGCAAAAGCTACTTATTGAGTGAACATTTCTACATTAAACACTACTATATTATGATATTTTCATTATAACATAACAAAACCATTAAAGCTTCATGAAATTACTCCAATATAGTACAGTAATTAATGACTAAAAGTTCTTGTCCTGCTTCAGCAGTCCATTGCCATCACTTGTCTGCAACACTTTACTTTAAACATTTCTTAACTGTTTATTGTAATATTATTAATTATAAGCCTAATTATTTTATGAAAATGTGTGTATTTAATCGTATTTTTGTTGTTAGCATTTCATATAAGACACAAGCCATTTTAAGCTTATTGTTTAAAGGCTATACAACAGATTTTCCATTACAGAGAAGAACTATTTAACCATGCAAAGAACCACTTACACATAAATTGCTCTGGGATTTGTCAAGCTCATACTCAGGAAACCTTGAAGAACTACTTTTTAACTTTTTTAAGACTGTAGGGTTTTAACAGCATCATCAAAACCACAATGAGCCAGTCTAACCATGGTATAAAAATCAGAAAGCTTAACACAAGCATAGACAGGTTCACAGAAAAATTGTTAACACAGGAAAAACCAGCACCAATTAGCTTCTGCTGAAGCACAGCAAGCCAAAGCAGCTGTAGGGGAAAAGCAGCTGTAGGCATGGTTAGATGCTGCAGCCTCCAACGACAGCTTATAGCCTCTGAGCTAAGGCACGAAAACTAAAGAGAAAGCAAGCCCTGCCAGTTGGTAAGATGCTACAGCTACAAATCAGGCTGGGAGGATCTGAGTCCTGTCATGGTTAACATTCAGACCTGGAATATTCCCATCCTGTTACAATCCATGCATGTGTTGGTCATGATTTGCCTCAGATAATCTGTGCTGAAGTATAAGCTTGTGGCTGTCAGTGGGGTATGACAGTGGCATGGGAGGCCATCATAGCTCTATAAAACTTAGTTTAATGTAATTGTGGATTTCATAGGCCTTATTTAGTCTATTGTCTGCTTGTTTAGGGGATTGGTGGTGGACTGGTGGCCAGAAACCTTGTGAAATGGTACATCCATCGAGTCCAGTGCCATCCAGTCAGATTTGGAAACATCCATCTCACTAAACAGTTTAACTGATGGAGCTATTTTAATCAATATTGAGACATAATAAGCAATATTAATTTACAGACACTATTAGCCAGCTAACAAACGTATGCCTTCATAATAGTAAGTTGGCAAAACAGCAGGTTAAACATCACAGTCTAATTTTGGAAAAAAAAACATTGACATGGAACAAGTCTGAATGTATGATTTAGCTATCTCAATAGTGATAATTGTATCTGACTATGCAAACTCGGTGACAGAATGCTTTGGAATTGCTTCCGATAACAGCAAAAAAGCAGGAAGAATACAGCAAAAAGTCAAGGTTATATGGAGGCTGCTGAGATTAAAGTGCTAGTCAAGGGACCCATCAGCAGCAGCCCAAGCTAGCAGTCAGATAATGAGCAGGGTATTTGTGTTACTGGCTGCCTCATGTGTCATATCTCTACTCTGTTAGTATCTGAGTTCATCGTGGGGAGTATCCACTGCGCTTCACACTGCCTTTGGCGGTCAGTAGGAGTGGAATGAATGGAGCTATCTAGCGCCATTTGAAAGATTTGAAAGATGTTGGTGATGCATTCCATGTGACTTCTAAGCTACATGGGGCTTTGCCGTGTCAAACTCCAAAGCTGCTTCTTCAGCTTTCTGTCTGTTCTGATCGGAGCTTTTCAGCTGGAGCGGTCGCCCAAACGACACTTTAGTGGAAGTCGTCAGCATGGATTTGGTAAAAAGCATGACTTTTTGCTCACTCACTACAAAGTGGAATTTGTTTAACCGCCCCGCTGGCTCCGAGGGAAAAATCCGTTTTATCGCGCTCGCCAGCAAAGGTCACGGACGCACAGACTGGAAACTGAATAGAGAATTTTAATTGAGTCAGCCCACCTGGATCCACAGAGATTACCCCGAAAAGTAATGTGAAAAGAAAATGTTACAGGATCAAACTCCGGAGCATTAATTGGATCAGAGGCTGCTGAGCTAATTAAATGAGTCCATGCTCATTACTTTGTCTTATTATTGTCAGCAACTGTCCGCACAAAATAACGAGATGCAGGGACAGCCCTCCTAAACGGGGACTATTGAGGTACAGTAGCAATCATGTGCTCAAACTACCTGTATGTTCAGTTGACATACTAGTCAGACCTGCTGGCCTTTTCTGTTTCTGTCTTACATTCTTTTTTACAGTTACAGTTGAGCTGAAATCAAAACTGACCTACTTCACTTTGTTATTACACGGCATATTAAGCACCGTTCATATCATATCATCATCTTCTGAGTTTCGATTGCATCTCTGTGCACCAGCAGGTGGGGACAAAAAATAACCAATCATATCAGGTTTCACTTCCCCCTCCCACCAACTCCACACTATTAAAAAAAAGGTGCCACACACGGTTCTTTGAGCGATGCTACAGAATAACCGCAGTTGACAGTTCTTCTCAGAGAATTGTTTTTGATGAGATGTGTAAGTGCAAAGAACCTTTATAAAATTGAAAGAACCTCCACATAATGGAAAAGGTCTAGGAAGAACCCTTACATTGATAGAGAACCTTCACATCATGTGAAAGTTACTTAAAACTTTGGAGCTTCTTCAAAGTTCTTCACACTCACAAATCTCTTTTTTCAAACACGGTTCTTTAGTGAACCAAAAAGGGTTCTTCTATGACATCATTCAAAGAACACTTTGTGGCATCTTTATTTAAAGGCCTTTATTCTGTACTTTTGTTGTATTTAATTTTTTCTGGCTGTTTATAACATTTGTGTGGTTTTATGTGCCAATAACCATGGATTGAACACCTTTGGGATGAATCGGAACATCAAAAAACATTTTTGATGAGATGTGTAAGTGCAAAGAACCTTCATGAAGTTTTAAGAACCTCCACATAATGGAAAAGGTCTAGGAAGAACCCTTAAATTGGTACAGAACCTTCACACAATGTGAAGTTTACTTAAAACTACTTAAAACTTAAAAAAGCGTCTTTAAATCTTAAGATTCTTCATACTCTTTTTCAAACATGGTTCCTTAGTGAACCAAAAAGCGTTCTTCTATGGCATAATTCAAAGAGCCCTATATTCATTTTTCCATTTATAACATATGTGCGGTTTTATTTGCCAAAAATGATGGACTGAACACCTTTGGGATGAATCGGAACATCGATTGTGAGCCTTCTTGTACAATGTCAGTGCCTGACCTCACAGAAGTGGACACAATTTCCAACAGACACGCTCCAAAATCAGAAGAGTGCAAACTGTAATAGCTGTAAAAAACTCCATACTAAAGCCCACAGTTGCATTAACTCTTTATTTCTAAGGGTTAAATGCTGCATTATAAAGCAGCGATAAACCTGGTGCTTAATGTGGCAGATTTTGAGAAACCTCATTTCTTTTGAGCGCCTCTTCAAAGGCAGTCAGGTATGAAACACAAAAACAAAACATGCATCAGCAAATCCGAGCTCACAGTGCTCCGTACATGGTGTCCTGGTCCTTTAGCCGCCTCCCTGCAGTGACTCATAGCTTGCCTGGTGAATGGGAGTGATTTATGATGGCCAGCATGCAGTCAATAAAACATGCTTAATGGCAACATGGGACAGCAGAGGGGACGGGGGAGCCACAAGGTGGTCCTAACAAAACAGGGGGGTCGTGTGTCATGCCAATAAGCAATCACTTAACTCCTGTCATGGGTTTAAATATGGCAGATGGTTGGAGTAATAATGCACAACGTCACATATCGGCATGGATGTTGATCAACTCTGAACACACTTTAACCCCTTTTAGGCCCCTTTGCTAACTTTCTATACGCGAAATGTGTGTGTTGAGCTGCTAGTGAGCAATGAGGCGTGAAAGAGGATGGCTGAGAACCCCCTACTGTGAAAACAATTCACATCTTTCCTCAAAGATGGCCATGCTGAAATAAAAGACAGCACTTTTTTAGCACAATAAACTGCAGCTTTCTTCATATAAAACAATCAAGCACAACTACCACCATAAAAATAGCATTTAAACTTGATAAAAGCAGTTTTATAACTGTAGACCTGCTTGCTCACTGACGAAGATGAAAATCCAGTTCACTTCCAGTTTTGTAAATCATACATTTCTATCAACATTATTGTAGGAAAAATGCTTAGTGAAAAAAAATGAGGTACCTGACATTTTTAGCATCAAAAACAGGTGGAAATGGCATTTTATGGGTACTGTAAAAAGGGGTTATACCACCTCTACAATATTTCTACAATAATATCTGCAGTGGGCTCACAGCTAGATGCACATAAAACCAATAAACTCTAAAAGTAACTCGTAGATTACCATTAGATTGGTGCCTCTGTGTCTTCCTTTGACAGCTATACTTCAGTGCTGTTTGGATGCCTGGAGGCTTGAGTTCTCTGAAATAAAATGACAAATGTGTCTCTACTGAGCTGTTGATGAATTCCCATTTGCTACCTAATACAGTGGTTCACTCAGCAATTATTGAAAGTCTAAATTTCTCCAATTATTATGCATCTGCAAACGGAGCACTAATATATCTGGCAGGGGACTGAAGGCAATGCTAGCTCGCTCATTAGCTCACTTTGAGGCAATGCAGGACTCATCTACAGCTTGCATTGCAATAAAATTCTAGTTTTTATGCTCTGGAACACTGTGTTGCCCCTGGCTGATGGAACTGGTACACAGTCCCCTCTGATGTATTCAGTGTCAGGGAGCTGAAAAGAAAATGTGTGAATTTTGTGAAAGCTGAGACAGTAATAAGCAGACACACACTATATTCCATTTTAGATCAAAAGTGATTATTATACATCATGAGAAAAGGGAATATTACGTATCATTTGCTGACTGAGTAGTACTTCCTATTAGTGATCATATGCCCGTAATTTATCAGCTAACACGCAATAATTATAAAGCATCTGGACAATTTACAGCCTCATTAACCATGGAGGAATGCTTGTTTTTGCTTTTGATCAAAGAAAAAAATCAAAGAAAATGAGAAGATGCTAGTGGTGAAGGCCACAGCCTTGTTCACGTTCAGAAGTTGCTGAGCTATTCTCTTTGTATTCAGTTTGTCCTTTAGAGGTTCACTTAAAAAAGCAGGGATTTTTCTCCATTTATCATATAAAATATGAGCAAACTTACATAACAGCAGTACAAAGTTATAACAAGCCGAAGTTATACTTTGCCAGTATCTAACCTCAGCACTTTTCAGCTCTGGACCATTTTCTGTCCTTTTAGTTCAGAGTCTGATTATTAAGCGTTCTCATATGCACACATTAAAGTTTGAACACTCCCTTTCAAATGACATGTTTTGTTGATTTTCTAAGTGGAAATAAGTTAATACATACTAAAATATGGCTTTTTCTGCTGATTTTAGTGCATATTTTTATCTATTTGCTGAGTTTAACATATTAGGGAAAAAAGGGAAAGCATAAAACATATAATGTGTCAAAACATTTGCTTGTAAGTGTTGCCAGAATTGTTCTCAGCTCAGAGAATTTCTCCTGTAGGTGAACAGGCTACAGTAATACAGTAGTTTTGCGAGATAAAACTGGAATGATAACTGGTCATCCAGAATTACACCAAGGCTTTGTGCCTCTCTAGAAGGAAAGAACCACAAGATGACAAGATCACAGTGAGGACCTGTAGATCCAGGAATGTATAGCAGCTGGATCTTCAAGTGGTGGGCAAGTGTGGTCTTGTGGGGCCAGATGTGATCTTGTAACAGGACCATCTGGGGACAGCCATGAGAATTTTTGGGCTGTATGTGGGTGGGAACATAGACTTATTAAGGTGGGAACAAACTAAGTGGGACTAAGGCTGAGCACAAAGTGGGGGGTGATGCCTCAAACCACTTTCCTGCAGATCCAGTGAAGGTTGGCAAGGCTGGACAGGAGGAGCTTGTGGTTTACAGAGGCTGCAGAAAGATCAAGAAGAATCAGGGCCGATGATAGTTTGGCTGATTTTGCTGCATGGAGCTTCTCTCTCATCGCTTTGAGGGAAGTTTATGGACTGTCTTGCGACCCCATACTGTACAGAAAAGTACAGTACATGCCGTGAATCAAATATGGTTTGACGTTATGCTATAGGCATAGCAGTGGTATCAGATATGTTATGTATTGGGATGTAACATTATTGTCTAGAGCATTTATTTTCCTCTTTATGGAGTTTTGCTAAATATACATGTGGAAACAATACATTTCATCAAACTTGTTTATTCACACTTAGATGTTCAACTTATTTATTTTTTTATTTTATTTTATTTTTTATTTTAATGTGATTATCTTCTAAAAAAAATTACCCTCATTGGGCACTATGGTCCTATGTTCATGCTCCACCTACAAATGCATTCTTTCATTCATTCTTTCAAATCTTATTCAGCCTTATAACTTATTTGAGTACACAAGACAATTTATGTCATAATATAGATGGATCAGATGTCATTTTTTGTAATATAACCAAGTTTGTATTATGAATGTGGTAAATTTGTTATTGTTTCCAACCTGAATAATCTCAGTTAGCTACAACAACATAGGTCAGTTCAGTTGCATGATGTTTTAAAGTGGAAACTCACTTTTATGCAGCAAATCAAAACTAAATTCATTTGGTTCAATTGGATTCTCCAATTTACCAACAGCTGCTATCAAAGAATGCATTTGTGGGCAGAGCATGTAAGCAAAACGAATGTTGGCAAGTCCTGTTTTGTAAATGTACTGTGATGAAAAACCACATTTTTCTCATATTATGAAATTTCTACATCTTTATCTCTACTGATTACATAAAGTTTGTGCCATGTGGACCGTTATCTGATTGTCACAGTGATTATGTAAATAGTCACTGAAGACTCTACTGGGCATATTTTCTCTATGAGACACATGTATATTTTGCTCTCTTCAGCTCTGAAATATGCTCAGCTCAGTTTGTCTATGCTATCAGATGCATAATATTCATAATATTCATATCCAGCCAGACAATGCTGTGGATTTCAATGGGGTGTCCATTATCTGGTTCTGACAGGCCATTTCAGGTCCTGAGTTTGTTTGGGAGTGACTGAGCTGAAATGGCCCAAACAGCCTGTCGAGGCGCAGATGAAAGCGCGATGCATCAGGAGTGCCTGTCACAAAGAACAGACATATGCTAACTAGCTTTGATTTCAGAGCAGGAGCGTCTCAGCTCAGTCTCATGAATCACAACAATTCTTTCATTTCTAATGGAAAATGTGATTGAAAACTTCAATTTTCATTCAAATATGGACAGGCAGCTCAACCCACATTGTCAAATCATACCTCAAAAAGGCAGCAAGTATGTCTACTCTTATTATGAGAAAAACATCAGACAAAGCTCATCAAAAGCCATTGTACAATTATAAGGTGATGTTGTGAGAAGGCCATATATAGGAAAATGATATAGACAGTTTTGTCAAGTGTTTGGTGACACGTTGCCCTCTTTTAAAATTTTCAGAGCACTGTTTGATTTCTGCTATTATTTTTCAGTTAAATAAGAAAAAAATACCTGCAAAAATAACTGTGTTAACATAAAACAGCTGTTAACTTACCATTTGCATTTATTTATCACTCAGCTTCATACTTATATATACATACATCATCTAAACCGCTTATCCTTCTGGGTCGCGGTGGGGTGCTGGCTATCCCAGCTGTCATTGGGCGGAAGGCAGGATACACCCTGGACAGGTCGCCAGTCCATCGCAGGGCAGACAGACAGACATACACAATCTCACACTCACTCACACCTAGGGGCAACTTTAGCATGCCCAATTGGGCATGTTTTTGGACTGTGGGAGAAAACCAGAGTACCTGGAAGAAACCCATACAGACACGGGGAGAACATGTAAACTCCACACAGAAATGACCCTGGTCGCCCAGCCGGGAATCGAACCCAGGGACCAGGGACCTCCGAATTTTCCAACGTAGAATGGCCCACTGTTAAAGAGTTCACTACAGCTATTTGCCATCGGAGAAAAAATTGGACTCTCACAGTAAGAAAACAAGTGACGCTTGTTTGGTTGCTGGGTGCACATAAAACCTCTTAAAACAAGTGTTTCTGTTTGAATCAAAGAGCTGTTTGGTTAGTGCTTCATTTATTTGAGAGTGGATGTGAGTAGCTGCAATTCACTATTTAAAAGAAATTCCAAAATATTCAGCATTTCTGCACCATTCATTGGCTGAGATGTAAACATAGTCATTCAGAGTGGTTTGATATGAAATGGTTCAGTGTAGAAAACATTACAAATCTGATTTCCTTCCAGTGGAGGTGATAGAAACCAGTGGTCATGATGTCTGTAACAGAAACATTGCCATTTTATTTTGTATCCAAAACCACCAGTGAATCTACATGTCTTCTGAGTTTTTATATGTATTGTTGGGGCTCCCGAGTTGTGCAACCGTCTAAGCGCTGATCCTATCATCAGGAGATGCTACAGCCATCTGTGGCCGGGAATCCAAGAGAGCACAATTGGCCTCTCTGGGTGGGTAGGATGGCTGTCCAATGACACTGCTTTAGCGGCAGTTCGTAAAGATGCGGTGGTGCTTCACAGGTCTCAGAGGAAGCCTGTGCTAGCCTTCGCCCACCTAGTGTTGGTGGTATCGTGTGGTTGGGGGAGTCCTAACTAGTGGGTGGAATTGGAGACGACTAAATTGGGAAGAATTGGGAAAAAAAATCTGAAATCTGAAACGCCCTGAATGTACCCCTCTGCCATGAACAGATTTTTCAAAATATCTTTCAAGCCTTAAAACATAATAATGTCTCAGGTTTCAGGCAGTATATTCATAACCACTTAATGCAATAAATACATAATAAATAAATACAATTAATACATTTCTGTGTCTTTGAGATGCATTAAACTTTTCAGATGTCTGATTGCTTTTACCACCACCAAATTCTGACTCTCTACTCTGCATACAGCTTAACCATATAGTTATACAGAAAATCTGAAACAAATGTGGAGTTCTCCCTTAATATAGTGTCAAAAAGTGACCCAAAAGTTTGTTCAAAAGTCTTTTTTAAAATTAATCATTTGGACTAATCTAATCAAAATTAATCATTAATCTTTTGAACTAATCAATCATTAAAACTAATCAAATTAATCAATCACCCATTACAGAACTGACTCTGTGTGTTTTTCCTTTCTTCCTTTCCTTTGCTGAGTTGAACAGCTGCCCATCCTGTGCGTCTGATGCTGCTGCCTCTTCTGCCTTGATCGGGTGCCACTGCTCGCCGTGCAAACCTCACCCTCACAACCTGACCCCACTGATGCTGCTGCTGCTGCATGAACTAAACTAATCAAATGAATCATTTGCTCCACCTGCTTTCCCTGTTTTTGTACTATAATACTTTATACTAACAATGTTTTACTATCTGGTGTCGACCAGAGGAGGATGGGTTCCCCTTCTGAGTCTTGGTTCCACTCAAAGTTTCTTCCTGTTTCTCTTAGGGAGTTTTTCCTTGCCACTGTCGCCTCTGGCGACGCTCATGGGGGCTCAGACCCGGATTTCTTTCTGTAATGCTGATTTCCTTGTAAAGCTGCTTTGTGACAACACCTGTTGTAAAAAGCACTATATAAATAAACTTTGCTTGCTTGCTTACCTTGTGTTCCTTGAGCAGCAGCACGGTGAAATTACGTCACGGATTAGCAGTTCAGAGACAGGACTCTCGAGAGCTAACTTTGCAAGTGGGATGTCCATTCAAATGAATTTACTTCATGAAGATTGGAAACTTCCCAGTTTCCACTTGGTGATGAATGCAGGGTTATTCATAAGGTAGGACTTTCGTCAGATGTTCCTTCAGCTTTTTTTAGCTTATGCAAAGAAAAGCTTAATGACCTAAACAACTTACTATTTAATGTTTTTGCAAAGAACCAACAAAGACATGCTCATTTCTACAAAATATTTAAGAAAGTTAGTCGCCAAAAACAGGTGACAAATTAAAGGAAAGACCTTTAAAACAGTGGAGAAACAGAACTAGTGTAGATGCTTCTACACAGGTGTACTGCATAATACAGTTAAGCATTTAACTTCCTATCATGCTCTGTGGCACGCATAAAAATGCTGAGCAGACCCATTTAACCTTGATCACGACTGCAAAAGATGACAGAGAGGGCATTATTGGGGCATAAACAGCAGAAGGTTCAGGCACAAGGACTGCTCAACTGAGACTAATGTTTCAATAGGAGCAGAGATTAAAGTGAAGTCTGCATTCAGATCTGTGGAAAAGACATCAGTAAACAGGGCTGGAAAGTATGATTGAAAGTGTTAATTCATTGAGCGTGATGCTCATGCATTAGTGAAACATGCAAGGAAAAACAGAGCATCTGAGAATGTCAATGCAGGACGTGATCAGACTGTCAGCAGGACCAGCCCATCTGCTGTAGCTGTAGTTATGTTATATAACATATGTTGTAGTAGAGCTGCAGTGCTTAAACCCCTCATTACAAAGAGGAATGCTCATCCGAAAGTTCAGTGGTGGACTATAAAGATGGAAAAAAGTGATATGGTCAGATGAGTCATCCAACATGTTTCCACAAGTGGAAAGAGTGCATGTGCAGCATACGCCAAGAGGACAGTGCAGGTCTCAATGCTGGACCCCCAAACTCTAAAAATGTTTTTTCAAGGGTTCATATTAAAGGTAATTGTTCTATATAGAACAATGAACACTTGAAGAACCATTTGAATGCATAAATGATTCTTTGCCTGGTTAAAAGTTTCTTCTCTATGGATGCTTTTCTACTATCGAGCCAAATGTTCTGAGGGCCGACTATTTTTTTATCTTTCTGTCACCAGTAATCAAATCTGTGCTCTCAGATACGAGTCTTTATCCTCTAAATGGGTGTTTTTAATCATCAGTTCACTAGAACCGAGCCTGTACTGCAATGGAAGGAACCGTGCCCTCGCGTTGGCTTAGCCTAGCAGGCTACAGCTTAAAGCACTAACAGAGAAAGTTTGATTTTGGCTCTCTGTCACTCCACCATCAATCAGTCAACTTTGCTACCACTGTTGTAAGCTTTTGCCATCTGTACTTGTGATAGCAGAGCACCAGTTAGTCTAACTGAACCTGCACTGGGGTGTTTGGATCTCTTCAGCTATAGTAAGTTAACTAGGGGAGAGGAGCTAACCAGTTATTCTCTCCTGGTTATCAGTGCCATTTTATATTTAGAAATTGATGTTAGATTGAAGCTTTGACCTTTCTTGAATGGTGGATTTAAAATCGTGCACTGCTTTCATTCATTTGCTGTCCATCTGAGTGAACTGAACTTATTTGTTTTCAAGTTTGAAATAATGTAGCAGGATGCGGTGGCACAATACCGACATAAACATAGAACCAACCAGCGAATACCTACGTTGTTATGTCATCCCACTGAACGGTTCTGTGTGGATGTCCGTGAGAAAGCGTTCCATGTCGAACCATGTCCATGTGAAAACACCACTGGAACAGTTACCCCACAAGCTCAGAACCATTCAGCCCTGCAGTGGAAAAGAGGCCTAAGGCTATGTTTACGTTACAAGCCTCATTGCTCAAATCCAATTTTTTGCTCAAATCCAATCTCTCTGACACGATGGTTCACACTCGTTTAGGTAAGTGATTCAAATCTGTCATTAATGTGAACAAACCAGCGTCCTTAAACGACTCGCATGCGCACATCCTACTCAGTAACGCCACATGAAAGAATTACATGCATCTTGTGCATCATCAGCACAAACTAACGAGAAGAACGAGCTTCGCTGCCAAGATAATTAACTCGGATCAGCTCTCAGCTTCATTATTAGAGCAAGATGAAGGTGAAAAAGTTGAGATATGCTGTTTTTCCACCATTTGTAGGCTTTACCGTCTGTTTGCCGCTGCTGCCCTGGTAATGCTGCATGATGGTGCAGTGGAAAAAAAGCACATGAACTCCGATCTGAGCATCACATTAAGGTCGCATGACCACAAGTCAGATATGTATCCAATCTAGGACCACATATAAAAGCGACTCAGGTCAGATTTGAAAAGATCAGATTTGCGTGTCCACACAGCCCTGAAAACATCAGCTCTGAGTCACATTAGGGCAAAAAGTTGGATTTGTGCCACTTCAACCTGGTAATGTGAACGTAGCCAAAGATATAAATGGATCCTTTGTAAAAATGGTTCTCTACAGCACCAATGAAGATTTCACTGTTGTTAAGTCACAAAATGTGGTACTGTTTTTGCTGAGAGGGTACAGTGAGGGGATCTGGTGGCTCTGTCCGCTCACCCTTTAGAGGGAACAGTCATTGCAAATCAATCCAGAGTTATAAAGGGCCAAATAAATGTGTTCCTACAGTCCATCAGTAGATGCAGCAGAGACAACGTCATTAGTAAATAAGTGCCATCTGAGATGAGCAGAGCGTGATCTCTGCTGTTTACAAAGCTCAAACTGAGATTTTTCTCATCAGGGTCCAAACAGAGTGTACTTAATGAACGAGAATGAGACACTTAAATGACCCAATCTTCAGACAGATGAGAAGCTGATTGTGTTTGTGTGCATCTGTCTGTGTATGTGAGCAGATGTGAAATGAAGAGATCTATGTATGCGGAATAACGAAGCACTAGACTAAACCAAAACCCGAGAGAAGCTCAGCAGCATTAACACTTCCACACATAGCACTGTATTTATTTGATATTTCATTATATGACTCATATCACAACACTATCATTATCCAAATGTGCTTTTGCTGCTTTGTGCCAGATGCACCATGATATTAGTCACACTTGTTTGTGTGCTTGTCCACAGGGGTTTTAGAGTTCACTTGTGGACCAGAAGAGGGGCGGTGGGGGGGGGCACAGTGTGGGGCACACGTCTGATCTCTCTCACGTATTAAAGTCATGTTTCCAGCCCCTCTGGCATTGTTATTGATCTTGTCCAGTTTCATGCCTTGCTGGGGCTCCAGAGACGTCAACAGAGGTTCTCGTCACTGTATTTGATGTGGATGTAGGATGATCCAATCAGCTTTGACCAAAACACACTCACATGTAATCAGATTTGTCAACTGTCCACAGCTAAAATGTAGTGCTTGGCAAGCACAAGCATCTTCAATCTTGTCAATGTGTCCAATATTTTGTGCTATGAGATTATTGTAGTGCTTTACACAAACTGCACATACATGAAGTATTAATAGCATGCACATGGTGTTCAAAAGACATCTATCTTAATCATTCCTTATACAGAAGAGGTACAAATGAATTACATTTCACACAAAACTTTTGCAGCTCGTTGGCTTGCAGTTTATTGCTCACAATCAAGCTCACAATGTAAGCTCAATAATGTAATATTTCCTGCTGGACGCAGAGCAATTAGCCTCTTACCGTCACTCAGACTTCACTAAAGCACTCTTAGCTCTCAAGGATAAACAAAAGAGCTTCACTGAGCAGCACAGAACCAGAGCACTGATGTCATTTTACTGTCCAGTCAATGAAATTGACAGTAATACTCTACATACAAGCATCCATATTGTATTAATCAATAAAAGAAGGCTAAATTATAAACACTTTGAACAGTAATGAATGTAATTTAGATCTCTGTTGAAAAAGCATGTTATATGCATCGTATCACAGACTGTTTATTCACTGAAAAGATTTCAATTTATTCATAAACATAACATGAAATATACCCTAAACATCACTGAGTATGTTTTCAATTGTTACATCATACGTTCATTACCCATTAACGAATATATTTAATAAATGTTTCACAATGATTATGTAATGGTAATGAAGTATTACTGTACTGGTAATGAATGTTTCATGAACACTTCATATATATGCAGTTTGTGTAAAGCATTACTGATCAGTCTGCTTATTTCTTGATATTTCCAATTGTCTTATTATATTGGCACAAAACTTAGAGATTAGAGATAAAATATGTGAATTTCTCAAAATCAAGTTACCTAAAACAAGTGAAAAGCTTATGAAATAAGTTAAATAATGTTATCATATTCTTACAACAATCCCATAATAGAAAAATATACTAAGATATCATGTTTTTATAGCTCATGTGCAAAATCACTATCGCCAACCAATAAAAATAACCAATAGGCGGGGCTTATCTTTAGAAACATCTCTCTGTTGCTCAGTGCTGCTAATGTGGATGCAGTGCATTAAAAGGTATGGAATTTAGTCTCTGGTGTTGTTTGTTTTTCAGGAAATTCTTTTTACATGTTGTTGGTTTCTCAGAAACCTGCCTGGAAAACTAGCGAGCCTCTAAAGCAGCATCTTCTTTGACTGCTTGCTTCTTAGCTAGCAAAGTAATGTAAGTAGACTAGTAAGAATGCCAGCTATTAAACATGAATGACAGCAGTCTCTTTACTAATGCTGCATTTACATGTTGGAACTGAAGACGTACCTCATGCAATGATGGCAGCGTGCAGCCACCAAACTTTGTTGTGGTCAAGCTCTCCGCACCTAAAGTACAACTGCTTAAATTTTAAGCATATTACAGCAGTACATGCACATTGTGCGTTCATAGCTCCGGCTTATATCCAATGTTTTTGCGACAAACTAGTAATAAAAGTAATAGTTATAATGTGCTTTCAGCGTCATGTGAATTATGAACACATCAAAGGACACATGGGCCTCTATATTTGACAAACTTTATAGTATATCTCTCATTCCAACTTGCTCTGCTTAACCAATCAAACAACATCACACTGTTGGCTGGTTACCAATCACGTTCATTCTACCTCGAAGGCAGCGCTGCCTTCAGAACCGTTTTGAGTAGCGATTTCGCACATGAGCGTTTTTGTAGTGTGTGCATTACCTCAGACATGATAATTAGAGGAATTATTGCTTCAACAGCGAAACTTGATTTCTGGAAGATGTTGAAGTAGATTATTTGGCAAAAAAATCCAATTTCACAGTTCCCCCCGCCTTAATCCAAATGTAATCAGTCAACCAAGACATGTTTTTGTGTCTGAGGTTTGCTTTAGTTTTGCTAAAAGCTGTTGTAGCTTTTAGTAATGGGAGCTAATACCTCATCAATTTCCATCTTGTAAAATGCATAAATCATCTCACTCTGTTTAAAAATATATTAACTGGACAAAAGTATGTTGCATAGCTGAAAACAGTAGTAGCTGTGCACTGAATGTGTAGTATGATTGTATGTCATACATTCATATTACACGACTCCATTTACCTACCATTAACAGTTTATTTAGACAGGCCTTTTATTAGTAATATATCTTAGATATCTTGGGCCAGATTCATAAAAGTGGTAGATTTACTGTGATGGTAAGAGCAAATAGCTCTACGGTAACAGGTTCACTGATTCATAAACAAAGATGACTGGCCAGTTTTACCACTCGTGCAATGTGAGGCGTGGCAGAGCTATTATCTCATTTAAATATGGCGAGAGAGACACAGTCCTGCAAAAAATCACCCTGACAGTAATTTTCCAGGTAAAAAGCCGATGTGGATTAAATGATATTTTCTACAATGTTTCCAAACATGTTTGGTCACACATGCAACAGATCACACACACACACACACACACACACACACACACACACACACACACACACACACTCAGCTGATTAACTAATACATGTAAAACACCCGTTTTGATCTGTCTGGATAAAGCAGCATGGCAAACCTTCTAACTGCTGCTGTAGGAGAACAGAGCAGTAAAAGACTTGATTAAACAGAATGTTAGACTGACAAATTTAACTGACACTGAACTTTACAGTCTCTTTTTCAAAACCACCTTCTCGTCTTCCTGCATCAACTTCCATGGTTCACAAATCTCCCTCCTATGTGAGGAAAGTGGGTTTAGCTTGTAAATTAGCTTGTTAAATAAAGATTAATTTGACATGTTGAGATTCTAATTATTCGTTCAAATTTATTTTATTGCAAGTGGTTTTAACTTTTAATACTATTTTTCAATTTACAATGGGTTTTATAAAGGAACTTACATTTTACGTGTGAAAATACTGATATTTGACATTAACTAGTAAATATCAGTATCAGGTGGCCAGGTAGTATCAATATCATTATGATATTTACTAGAAAAAAATCAATAATAATTAAATTCAATACCTTTTACGGTTCAATATTTAATGTTTATTGGAATTATTGATGGATATTTTAATTTTTATGCATGCAAATCAATTTCCTGATGTCAAGAATTAAATATTAATATTTGGTTGAAGCTTAATTTTTGCATATACAAGCAAAGCTTATTTATATAGTGCTTTTTACAACAGGTGTTGTCACAAAGCAGCTTTACAAGGAAATCGGCATTACAGAAAGAAATCCGGGTCCGAGCCCCCATGAGCGTCGCCAGAGGCAACAGTGGCAAGGAAAAACTTCCTAAGAGAAACAGGAAGAAATCTTGAGAGGAACCAAGACTCAGAAGGGGAACCCATCCTCCTCTGGTCGACACCAGATAGTAAAACATTGTTAGTATAAAGTATTATAGTATAAAAACAGGGAAAACAGGTGGAGCAAATGATTCATTTGTTTGTTTAGTTCAGGCAGCAGCAGCAGTAGCAGCATCAGTGGGGTCAGGTTGTGAGGGTGAGGTTTGCACGGCGAGCAATGACACCCGATCAAGGCAGAAGAGGCAGCAGCCACACAGGATGCACAGGATGGGCAGCTGTTCAACTCGGCAAAGGAAAGAAAGAAAGGAAAAACACACAGAGTCAGTTCTGTAATGGGTGATTGACTAATCTGATTAGTTTAAATGATTGATTAGTTCAAATGATTAATTTTGATTAGTTCACGTAGCAACAGCAGCAGCATCAGTGGGGTCAGGTTGTGAGGGTGAGGTTTGCACGGCGAGCAGTGGCACCCGATCAAGGCAGAAGAGGCAGCAGCATCAGACGCACAGGATGGGCAGCTGTTCAACTCGGCAAAGAAAAGAAAGGAAAAACAAACAGAGAGTCAGTTCTGTAATGGGTGACTGATCACAGGTTACAGTGTTAGCAGAGCTGCAGAGACTCTGGCAGGTATAGAACTGACAGGGAAAACTAATTACCAAAGGCCGGGGGACTTTGTATGAGAAGGCTCTCCCCCCCTGTCGTAACTTTATTAAAGCTAGGTACTAATAGTAAACCAGCACCTTGTGATCTAAGTAGGCGTGATGGTTCATAGTGAGAGAGAAGGTCACTCAGGTACTGAGGGGCAAGTCCGTTTAGAGCTTTGTAAGTCAGTAAGAGAATTTTATAATCAATGTGAAATTTAACTGGTAACCAGTTTAAGGTTGATAAAACTGGGCTGATATGGTCAAACTTTCTGGTTCTAGTAAAAACTCTGGCTGCAGCGTTCTGGACCAACTGAAGCTTGTTAAGGCTTTTGCTGGGACATCCAGCCAGCAGGGCATTACAGTAATCTAGCCTTGAGGTAATAAATGCATGAACTAACTTTTCTGCATCCTGTAGAGAGAATGCATTTCTCAATTTAGCAATATTGCAGAGATGCAGGAAGGCTGTTCTAGTAATATTAGTTATGTGTGCGTCGAAGGACAGATCAGGGTCTATAATGACACCAAGTCTTTTTACAGATGAGATTGATGCAACTGAGAAATTGTTAAGTTTAAGTGTAAAATTAGACAGTTTGTTTCTAGCTGCTTTTGGACCAAGAAGCATATACAAATTATTTTCACATATAAAAAAAGAATTCCTGATGTCAAGAAAACCAGGACATCTAAAACAGCTTGCCATAGCAATTAGAATTTCAGCATGTCAATCAAATTTTTAATGGAAATGAAAAATACCAAATGTTAAACTTTATGTTAATAAAAGTTATTACTGCAATCATGATGAATTGGGAAAAGGCTTCAATTATTACTGGTGAGAAATGAAATCTTACATGCTAAAATAGATTATAAAAACAACATTTTCTGATTAAGAAACTTTATTTCTTGACTAAAAGTTAAAACATCGTTACCAAACAATTTACTATTATTTGTCAGTACTTGACAGAGAATTTCTGAGAATTTTGTTGTCCTTGGTTTCTTTGTTTTTATTTCTTTCACTGTGTCCAGTTTGGCAGCCAACCAAAGCTTCACTTGGTGTGGGTTTTTAAAATGTATGAGCTCATTCACATGTGGATTTTTGATTAGCTCTTGCCAAGGACACAGGCGAAAATACTACAGCATTAAAGAGAAACTAACTTGTTAATCACTATCAGAGTGACTTAATGAATAGCTTGCCAGTAATAACTTCATCTATTCATCCATTACTTGTTACCTACATTAATCTCACTGCTTCAGTGCAAAAATAAAGAAGTAAACATCAGACACCAAACATGTCTGATTGATCGACTACATTTGGGATAACGGGAAAAGTGTGTTCATTTGATTATATGCTGGACAGCACAGAAGGACATGTGTTTAAGCTTATAGGGGCAAATGTTTGAGAGAGAGAGAGAGAGAGCGAGAGAGAGAGAGAGAGAGAGAGAGAGAGCAAAAGTCTAAGAAAAGAAAGTGACAACTCATCTTACTGTAAGCTCATTGTGTGTGGGATGAAGGCTGGAAGGACATGATAATTAGAGTCTGATGGATGGACACACAGAGTGGAGAAGCGGTGACACCATCAATCGCTACAGACACACTTCACACTGAGACATGCCTGCAGTACAGCTGGCAATTATTACAGCTCCTCAAAATAATAATTGCACAAGGCATTTTGAACGATTTGTCCCCTTTATTCCTTAATTGGATTAGACATTTGATGACTCATTCTTTATATAAGTCATCACCCCACTCCACGCGCTGACTGTACCCTCTTCTGGGAGGCCGGCCTTTTTCGACAGTCACATTGTTTTTTCAGGACGAGTCGTGCTGGATGTCTCATGTTTCTTTCACATTTCTGTCATATTATGTCACATTTCTGAAAATATGTTGCTCTTCTAAATTTCGCTACTATCATTCCCTTGACTTTTTCTCACTATTACATCCCTCATACAGAATAAAAGCTGTAAAAAAGGCCTGGACAGGGAAAACAAAATTCTCTCTCCACCTACAGGGTGCCATCCCCATCAGGCATGCCATCCCTTCATTGTTAACCAAACTATGCATCACTAGGCAGACTCTGAGTGTCATTGAGGGGGCAATGCTCTACCAACTTCATCACTAAACCATTACTGATTTAATTCATTATTTAATCATCTGAATGGCACGTCTGACAGCCCTTCTGATTAGAAGATTCAACTTTAAGGTGCACATATTGCTGACACAAGCATTCAATCGTCCACAGAGCTTGTATAATCTCCATAGAAAAGCATTGCTAATAGAATGTGATACTCTGGAGCAGCTGCATATGAGCCTAAGGTCACCATGCACAATGCCAAGCCCCCCAGCAATAGGCTGTGGAGCAGTGGTGCTGTGTTCTCTGGAGTGATGGAGCTCCATCCAATACCTTTGGGCTGAGTTGTATTGATCCAGAACTAATCATCCAACATCAGCACCTGACTTCACTAATGCTCTTATACCTGAATGCAATCAAATCCTCACAGCAATGTTCCAACATCTTGTGTAAAGCCTTCTCAGAATAGTAGAGGCTGTTACTGCAGCAGATGGGCACAAACTCCCTGTAAACAGCCTTGATTTCAGAGGAAATTCTGGTGTCTACAAACTTTTGGAGAACAGCCTGTGGTTATTTTAGGTTCTGTGGGCAGCATTAGCCCTTTTTTGAGAATCCTTATACTGTATATCAGAAGGTGCATATATGATGTTGCCAGAACATCAACAGTAACACTTTATTTGAGTGGTCTTTCATAGATGATTAATAAACTGTTAACAGATTATCAGTAACACATCTATAACATATAAGTGAAGTAGCAGTAGTGACGCATCTGAATAGAGTGAAGTAAATAACCCTAACCCTAACCTTAACCTCAACCCGAAGCCTAATCCTAACCCTTATATGTTTTCGAAATGTTACTGAGAGTCTGTTGAGTGTTTGTTTCATCTAAAAGGACGACTCAAAATGAAGTGTCACCCAACAACATCACATATTTACTCTCTGATATGCAGGATGATTAAGACAGGATCACTTTGATAAGTCGTGCAACCATCTAAGCTTTGGCCTTATCATCGTGAGGCCATGGGTTCGATTCTTAGTGATGCCACAGTCATCCATGGCTGGGAGTCCAAGAGAGCATAATAGTCCTCACTCTCTCTGGGTGGGTACACTGTTAGAAATACAGGTACTGTGCAGGTACATTATCATTCCTTAAGGTACAAACAATGTAAATGTACCCTCAAAGGTACAGCAGTGGTTTTAAGGTCTAATTGTGAACCTTAAAATAAGTTTTTCCCAGTGGAAAGGTACGGATTTGTACCTTTTCATAACCTAATGATTTAACACAGAACAATAAAATAAAAGGCCTGGAGACGAGACGGGGTGTGTGGACAACTTAGAAAATATAATTTCAGTCGATTATGGTACAATTATGTTCCCTGACTAAAGGTACTGAGATGTACCCTTAAGGGTACCACCCCAGTGACAAAAGGGGTACTGCTCCAGTCACAGTTTAGTACCTTTTTTTCTGAGAGTGTAGGATGGTCATCACTCCCACCATCACTCAGTGTAATGCTAGCCAACATTAGAAGACATAACAGAGCTGGCAGTTAGCTTTCTCCTCCAAGCATGTTGAGCTGTCCAATGACGTTGCGTTTGTGGCAATTTGATAAGATGTAGTGGTGGATCACATGTCTCAGAGGAAGCGTGTGCTAGACCTCACACTGCCAGTTTGGTAGCATTGTGTGACTGGGGGAGATCTGACTAGACCACATGTGTCAGGCTCCAGTTCTCACAGGCCAAAACACTGCAGACTTCAGCACACTGCCTCATTAAACACACCTGTTTCAGCTGATTAGCAAGGCTTTTATTAACTAAATTCAGAGCGTTAGATGAGGGAAAATGCTGATCTCCGCAGCACTTTGGCCCAGAAGGTCCCCAGTTTGACATGCCTGAACTAGACGGTGGAATTGGACATGACTAAACTGGGAAGAAAATTAGGTAAAAATTCAAATGTCTCTTTATACTTTTTAGTAGAGGTGAAGGGCTTTATTTTATCTGAAAAGGAGCACTGAAATTAAGAATGTTTGCTGTTCAGGACACACTTTGAAGAAGGGAATGGACTGAGCACTGCTACAGAAACTTAAAAATGTTGGAACGTCAGTGCCAGTGATTGTGCCTTCATTGAAATCAATGATTTTGAATTTCTGGATGCTGCATGACGCATGCTTTAGGGTTAAATGCTTAGCTCAAGGCCATAGCTACAGTCAGGGCTGGCTCTAGATCAGTGTTTCTCAACTGGTCCCGGAGGCCCACTACCCTGCACTTTCCTGCTCCCAACACACCTGATCCAATGAATCAACTCATTAACAGCCCATCATTGAGTCAAAGTGGGTGTTTTAAAGCTGGGCAAGCATTAAAATATGCTGGGCAGTGGACTTCCAGGACCAGGGTTGAGAAATACTGCTCTACACTACACTCTTAGAAATAAAGGCTCTGTGCAGGGACATTATCGTTCGTCAAGGTACAAACAATGCAAATGTCCCCCCAGAGGTACAACAGTGGGTTTAAGGTCCAATTCTGAACCTTAAGTAAGTTTCTCCCAAGTGAAAAGTACGTATTTGTACCTTTCATTAACCTAATGTTTTAAAACAGAACAATAAAATAAAAGCCTGGAGACGAGACGGGGTTTGTGGAGTCAATGCAACTTAGAAAATATCATTTTCAGTGGATTATGGTACAGTTATGTTCCCTGACTAAAGGTACTGAGATGTACCCTTAAGGGTACCACCCCAGTGACAAAAGGGGTACTGCCCCAGTGACAGTTTACTACCTTTATTTCTGAGAGTGAATGCAAAGCAAGATTGTACATCGGAACAAACTATTCTTAAGGCACCTGAGGCAAAACATTGCATAGAAATTGAATAATACAGTAATATGACTAATAAATTACCTGCATCATATGCAGCTCATTTGTTCAATGTGTTAATTTGATCATTTTGCAGCTCCTCATTAATTTTCCTTGGGAGAGGGCAGGGCTGAGCAATGATGTGGAGGCCCCTGGCAATAACTATAATCCTATAGTTTCTATCTCTAACCGCCCTGAAAAGAAGAGGATACAGAAACCTGCTAGGGAGATTCGGCTTCTCTGTTTCTTTCCATACAGCATATTTTCAGCTTGCCATGCTTGTCGTTTCCCACAATAATTCTCAGCCACTCATGACATGTCTGAGATGGACACGTCACTGAGGTGTCAGTGCTCTCTGAGTGCTGAAGCTTCAGGTTTATTACCTCCGAAAGATGCCATTTCCGGATGAGCCACACATTGCCTGCCTGAACCAACAAATCCCAGCTAATAGCTGCTTACAATATCCAGAACAGTGCACTTTCAAGGCCAGTTTAATGGGACTGGTGCCCTCGCTATTCTGTGAAAAATGCAATATGCTTTGTCTAAGATGTGATAAATTTCAGGACTAAGCATCAGCCAGCAATTATCATATCTGTGATATCGCCTCCGCAGGCTATTACACAGTGGTTCACGGCTAATCGGGCTGAAATTGCTTTTGCAAAGCATTTATTTTTGAGCTTAAAGATGCACCTCCCTCAGTATGTTTTCTCCTATCTCCCAGCTGTGTGTGCTTTGTCCAAGCACAGCAATATGAGTTTTCAAGAGGCTTTCTAGTTGCCAGAGTGCTGACTAGTGCTCAAGCCAGGCAGGCTCGCAGCCTCAATTATTGGTCTTAGAGTGAACATCCACTCTTTTTTCCTCCTAATATTGAATTGAGTGTCCTTGCCCTTCTGAAGTATAAACATTTCCTGAAGCAAGATCTTAGCTCTATCTATCACAGTGCCCTAAATGCTCCATTTTCAAGAAGCTTTGTGGTAGAAGGTGTATCGTTCTTTAAAGTAGTCAGGGATAGATAGCATTTCACTTACATTTACTTTCATTTTGTGTTTTGAGCTTGGTAAAAAAATTGCAATGTAAACCACATTACATAATACATTGGTAACATGATTGTCCAAACACTCAAATGGCCCAGATAATTCCATATAAATGAAAAATGGATTTCTGGCTTTTTTCTAATAAATGCATTTGACATACTGTGTAAGCATTAAAAACATTGTCAAGTTTCAAAACACACAGTTCACGTACCGGTCCGTATAGAAACTAAGCTTCAATGACAGCCTGTTTTAAATTCATCATGCTTGTGATGTCACAACTATCCACGCATTTACCTACAGTATGATGGCTGATGCAGTAGGGATGCACATTCTGACTAATTTTGATATTCGAGTGTCCGTAAGAGTTAATGAACGTCGGGGAATGAAAGAAATGGGCTTTTCGTCTGATATAAACAAACAGGTGAATGAAGGAGTTTGATCTCCTGTGGTCAAATTATGTTTTCTTGAGGTTAACATTCTCTATAGAGAACACACTTAAATTTTAGCAAAAATTTCTGTTTATTTAATTGTTTAACATATTGGAAAAGAATAGAACATAAAATATAACTTTTGGTGGGGCGACACGGTGCCAAGAAAAAAGGCCTGGGAGAGACCGTATTGTACTACCCATGTACATCACTGGTTCTTTTTCAGCGCACAGTGTGGCATGAGTTTTGAGAACGTTTCAGTTGGAATAGTCATGTTTTTATACAAGCAACATAAACATCTCTGTTACAAACAAACACTTTAATTTTCTTTCTAGCACCTACTGTTTATGTACAGTTCCACTGAAAAGTGCAATGTTACAGTCTACCCCATGAGTGGGTTAACTGTAACAGGCCGAGGGTCAGTTTAACACTTGCCTGAAAAGTCTGATGAATTAGTGCAAACAAGGTTAATTTAATTTAATTCTATGTAGTAAGGAACATATATTTTCAAACAAAACTGCATTATATATTATCCCTCTGTAAGACAGACAGACAGCTCAACTGATAGAAACACAAACACATAAAATTATTTATGAAAACTGACATGAGACTTTGAGTCAAACAATGACAGATTAATTTTTTGTCCAGTTTAGTACAGTAAATAAAAAAACATCACACATCAGTAAAATATGGAACATTGTTTCTGAATAACTACAGCTTTACCAGATGATAATGTCAATTTCATTAATAACTTAAAATACTAACATCTGAAAGATACTAATGTAGAAGAAAATCCCTGTTTTCAGATCATTTCTCTTTTCATTTTAAATTCTGAGTAAACATATAGAACAAAAAGACACAATTGACTTTATTTGGTATTAAAGGTGGCTTAGTTGTAACACCGTGTAACAGCTAGCCCCACAGTACGGAGCCTGAACTTAAGCCTGGCTGGCACTTGCTGTGAACTTGTCACCGGCTTCAAAATGGTGCTACGTTGTAGGAAAAGAGATGGTGATTAAAGTAATATAAGGTTGGATTTTGTGATTTACACAAACAGCGTAGTAACCAAAAAAATAATGAAAACAATTCCCTGAAAACACTATTTGATTCAGATCTCTTTAAAACACTGATGAATCGCTCTGAATTTTCGTGGGACACTGTGCCTGACAAATGTGGTCAGAAGCACACACTGCTTGACCTTGTACAACAACATAAAAAGTCTGTGTTAAATTGTGCGCCGTGTTAGGTTGTCCTTCATGCTTCCCTGATTGAAATTTAAGCTTCTACAATGAAACAGTACACTATTTATTATATATGGAATCATACACATGTAGCTGAATCCCAAATGATTATCCATTAGTTACTGTGTAGTGCACTATGTAGAGAGCAGGGAGCCATTTGAGATCCAGCCAATGTTTTTGCTCAGTACTCGGGTGCACAGCGTATTGTTTTGAATGAAACTGCTTTAGAGGAAACTTTGTGTGATCATCTATATTGCAGATTTTGTTTGTACACAAAGCTTGCAGTGTGAGTTGTCACCAAAGAGCAAGATTTCTTTATCAGAGCAACCAAGCTTAAGCTCTCTCCAGCAAAGGCCTCTAACTTCATAAAGCCCAGCAGAACTCAGCTGTTCTCAGTCTCACTGTGTAATTGAATTTCAAAAGAACATGAGCTGCTGGCGGCTGGGTGTCACCAGCAGGTGGTGAAGGCAAAGGCAGTATGTTCACACATTTCAGTGAACACTGATACCTGCACATGTCGGCACATCGTTTCTATGTATTCTAGAGAAATGATGAAGGAGAATACAGAAGCAGGAAAGCAAGCAGGTCTCTTTCAGTAGAGCATAAAGCCAGCATTAAACCATTCTGAAGTACTAGGGACTTCATCAGTTGTGCTTGATCACTTGTGCCTGAGCTTTTTCGATGCTGTCTGACAGTAGCAAACGCCTCACATCCAGTCACTCACTCCAGCTAATGACTGGCAGATGGCTGGAGACCTGCGAGACGGTCGTGGGTGTGATGCTGCTGTTTGGGGCTCTACTGCGCCACTCACTTTGTCAATAGCAACCCTTTTACAAATGCCCTTCTGTCTTGGCTCATGTTCCAATCCGTTTTACTCTGCTTGTCAAAATGTAAATTATTCGCTGTTTTTTTCACATTAAGGAAGTATTTTGATTTCGAGAGATGCATCTGAGCACAGATAATGAAATGTCAGTTTGACAGGTCGTTTGCTAGAGCCTATTAGCATTAGTCATGAATGTAATATTTGATATAGAGGCCTGTGCACTGTAGAGGAATGGAAATGTATTATAATGTATTGCTTATTTGTTCATTTGTATTTATTTTGAACTAGTAAATGTTTCTGTCCAGATGAATGGCTTTACATGTCATTTTCAAGGCTGTCAAGACTATTGTATATACAGTCTTATGCAAAGGTTTGGGCGTCACTGGTCAAATTACATGTTTTCTTGAGTTCTTAAATAAAATCTAGTTAACACATTCTCTACAGAGAACACACTTCTGCACATTTTACTGGACAATGCTATTGTTTACTGTTTACTGCACAATTACTGCTGTGCTTTCTGAATTTGAAACATTGGGAAAAATAAATATAAATGTGGCCTGTACAAAGGTTATGGCACATTTTATATTTAATATTTTACGTTTTTCTCCCAGTATATTAAACTCAGCAAATAAATAGAACTTGTTTGTTAATCAAAATTTGCAGAAAAATCCCATATTTATGTTTGTTCTTTGTAGACTGTGCTAACTTTTGTGTTCAAAACTTGATTGTGTATATATATATATATATATATATATATATATATATATATATATATATATATATATATATATATATGTGGGTATGTGTGTGTGTGTGTGTGTGCATATCACTGCTATTGGATCAAATCCTCATAACTCCAAAGTAGTAACTTTACAGGAGAAAAAAACATACATTACTTTTAATGTAAGTCAATGGAACCAGACATTTTTCCACATCATTCTGGGCCGTAATTTACACACAATGTAAAGAACAATGGGTATTTTCAAATTATGTCAAAAACTGAAAAATGACAAAGGAGATACAAGGTTTTGTTCCAACAGCAGATATATATATATACACAAAATGTACAAAATGTTCCTGAGTGCTTTTGGGATTAGACATGTGATTCTTGGTTCTCTGGTTCATTCACACATTTCATTTATAGTAACATCCATTTATACTGACACTACTTCAAAAAATCCTTTTTTCTTTAATTTTAGGAAAAATTGAGGTAAAAACAGACCCGTGACATTTTTGGTCATGTGTCAAACAGAGAGACTCCCAAGAACCAACACAGCAGCACAACCTATAGGGTCTATGTACGCCCCATCCTCTAGCTACCCCTTCAAACTCATACACAACCATCCACTAATACAGCTCCTTTAAACGTACAACAGAAACAGCAGTCTTACCACCTTTGAATGCAGGAAGGAACTGCACTTTAGAGTCTAAAAATAAAATTTAAATTTAAGTTTTATTTGTCACATACAAAGTCATATACGCTACAACTAGCATTGAAATGCTTGGATAACTGCCTTGCTCATATGAAGCAATAGGTAATAAGAAACAGCAGTCAAGCAAAAGAGTCTATAAAGTCAGCTTATTAATAAAAACCAATTTACCTCTGTATGTTTCAGGTACCTTTGCTGACCTGAGAGAAACACTTTGTAATGTTGTCAAAGCAAGCACTCTGTCTGGCAGCTTAAGCAGTGTTAGCTCAGTTATTACAGACAGCAAACCTCAGCTCTGGTTTTCTGTTTCAGTCGAGTGTCCATAGAACTCCAGTCTGGATTTGTTATTGATCCATAAATCCAAACATTAAATCTTTCTTGAAATCTTCTGTTTTGAACACAAACAAATGTTTCTCAGTGCAAGTGATGCTTCAACACAGGGCTTTTATATATAGCAGCAGCAGCAGCAACTGTTTAACTGTTACCTCATACATCAGTGAGTGACTAAAACTGGTTTTACTTCCTGCACATGTTGTCAAACTGACTGACTTTTAGAGTAAAATTGCTAATTAGCTATACATTAAATGTATTGAAGTTACAATACTAAGCGACTCACAGTAGATGAGAGGGGTTTGGCCATACCCATGCAGTGCCGATATAGCCACACCCCTTCCAACTGACAGTGCAAAGGACCTCCGGGAGATGTAGGAATCAAGCTTTATATGTTCTGAAAGGAACAGTTGAACATTTCTAGTCCTTTACTGCAAAATGTCATGGTTTTGGTTCTGGACATTTATTTGGGAGGCTGGAAAATTGAGTAAGACTATTGGACAGTGTGACGGGTCCCCTTTGACATGTTAAGCACAAAGCACATTTATTTAGAGCGGTATTTCTCGAACCTTGCCTGGCGGCCAACAGAACTGCCTGATTTTAACTATATTCTACACACTTAAAAAAAGGTTCTTTAAGGGTTCTTTAGTAATATAGAACCATTTTAAAAAGGGTTCAATATAGCAGGGTTTTTCTATTGTTCTTCTATTCGTACAAGCTTGACATACAACTCTTTTTGGTGCTATCTAGAAGCCTTTTCAGAAAGGTTCTATATTGAATCATCTACAGCACATTCTTAAGAACCCTTTCATGATGCAAAGAACCCTTTAATCATGCAAAAGGTTCTTTGAGTGTTCATGATTCTATATAGAACCATTTTTAAGAAAGAAAGAAACTCTGATTTGGAGAGAAGCAGTATCACACATGTAAATATTTGTGCCAGTATTAGCAACAGTGCTTCTTTGGAAACAAGTCCATACATGTTGTGTACGCATACATCAGCACGTATCAGCACTCAGGAGAGTTTCAGTCTGGGCGTTTGACCACAGTTTGGAAAAGAAAACTGTGAAATCATTATTTAAGTAAAATCTGCTCCAAGGAAGATGCTTTGATGAACATGAAGCTGAATGTTGAAGAGAAATATACAATATATAAAAAACCTCTTTGCATTCATTTACATTAAAATTTAAGACTATTTTTGTCTTCTTCTGTAAATTTACCATTTTTTTCAGCAGCATAGCCTCTTGACCTCAGTGTGTTTCATATGTTTATTCATTTGGGTAGTATTTTGTCACAGATCTCTGTAAATGACTAATGGCAGACAGAATTGAGGTCAGCAGAGATGACCGAACTGGGCGGCCAGAGCTGCTTTGTTTACAGACTTGAAATGAGTCCATAGACAATCTTCAAAAAGAAAAATAACACCTTTGATGTTTTAACCCATTCATTCCCTTCTTTTTACCACATAATTACTTCACATCATGCCATATGGCTGTAGAACAGGATCATCTACACTCTCTGAAAAAAAGCTGCCAAAAAGGGTAATGCATGCGAAGTTATAGTACAGCGTCCAGCAACATGCGACTCTTTTACTGCCCTGTTGCAGCTCCACAGCAGGATTAGATTTTTAGGTAAAAAAAAAATAATCATCCTTTGGAGTAAATAAATCTCTGCTGATCGTTCAACACAGTTTAACAATAAACTGTCTTAAATGTTGGAGTTAATGTATAACTGCTAACCCTGAAGGCTGGCACGCATGCTGCTGGTTGCCATAGCAACACAGACAACAATCTCACCTAGCTAGTAGCTAACGAAAAGGCAAAGAGCAAGATTTCAGATGACCAGCGATAATTAGGTGACGAATGGACTTATTTGCACTTATGAGCACTCAGCTTATTTCCTGATATGTTTAATCTGCAAGTAAAAAGTCACAAGGCTGAAGTCAGCTTCTCATTCGCCAGATGCTTGTTTGAATTGTCCTGTTCCACCTTAAATGGTGCAGCAATTACATTCCGGTGCCTCAGGCACCATTTAAGGTGGAACAGGAAATTTCGAACAAGAAGCTGGCGAATGAGAAGCGACTTCAGCCTCATAAAAATTGAATGTTGAGAGACATTTTTGAAGTAACTGTTCTACTTTTAGGAAAAGTTTCCTGCCGGAGATGCGAGAAAAGCAGCTATAACTTAAAGCTAAAAGCTAACGTTAAATTTTAAAGCAGAGCAAAGTAAGTCTGCATTTTCGTTTATATTATTTTTTTATATCAGCACATACTGAGACATATTTATACCCAAGATTGTAAAATGGACATAAAATGTTGTGGCTCCCAAGGTGGTTTGATTTTTGTTGACGGGACAAAATGGATCTCCTTAACATTTGGGTTGCCAATCTAGAATCCTTTCGATGCAAGGCTCATTACAGAACTTTTTTTGTAAATGAGATGTAAGAGTGAAGAATGTTTTTGAAGTTTAAAGAACCTCCACATAATGTAAAGTTTCTTAGATTGGTTACACTTTTAACAAGAAGGTGCCACAAAAATGCTTCGGGAGAACCACTTTTGGTTCCCTGATGAACCATGTTTGCAAAAAGAGAAGAAATATGATTTTTTTTTCATATAAGTCATATGTAAACCCTCTATACCATTTATGAGTTCTTCCTTGAACATTCACATTATGTTGAGGTTCTTTCAGCATTTAAAGGTTCTTCACGCTCACAAATCTTACTTACAAAAATGCTTCTCTAAGAACCATTCATTAAAATATTTTTTTATGGAACAAAAGTTGGTTCTTTAGTGGCATTGCTTAAAGAACCACTTGGGGCACATTTTGTAAAGTTTGTAGAACCTCTACATTATGCAAAGTTTCTTTCAGCATTAAAATGTTCTTCATGTTCACAAATCTCTTTTTAAAACATGGTTCTTCAGGAACCCAAAAGTGACATCACTCTGAGAACCCTTTGTGGCATCTCTTTGTTTTTAAGTGTCTATATGAATTCACTGCATGCCTTTACAGACTAATCCATCAGCAGCGATCAATAAATGAGCCGATTGATCAGTGCAGCAGAGAGAACTGTGGGCATAAAGACCATAAATAAAGATTAAAGTGCTGATGAGGGGATTTCTGCTCTGGATTGCCGAGTTATGAGCTGGAGCTGAGCTTTAGCTCAGAGCTGACAGTGAAATTTGGACTGTCGGACCGCAGACCACCCGCTTTAACGTCCCGGGGTCTGAAAACACTGAGGAGTCAAAATTTAGCTCCTCTCCGTCTGCCCCCCTCTTACTCAGCCATATGCTCCCACCTGACTGGAATACTAATCACAACTTCCACACAAAAAATAGAGAGAGACAGAGAGAGAGAGAGAGAGAGTCAGAATGAGGGAGAGAGAGAGAGAGAGAGAGAGAGAGAGAGAGAGGGAAAGAGAAGGGAGAAAGTGTAAAGAGACAAAGATGGGGGATTCCTTTACTGACAGACGAACAGAGAGAGGAAAAGAGGGAAAGGAAAGACAGAGAGAACAGAGAGACAGAGGCAATAATAAGACAGAAAGAGTATGAGAGAGAGAGAGTGAGAGAGAGAGACAGAGAAAAAGATGCACAGAGAGAGAGAGATGGAGAGGGAGACAGAGAGTGAGAGAGAGGGAGGGTGAGAGAGAGAGAGTGGGAGAGAGAGAGAGGGAGAGAGAGAGAGAGAGGTAGAGAGAGAGAGAGGGAGGAAGAGAGAGAGGGGTAGAGAGAGAGTGAAGGAGAGAGAGAGACCTCCAAATTGAAATGTCTTTTGAGACAGTTTGCTGTTTAGCTGCTGAGACGTTTTCTGTGCTGAAACACCTGCAGAGGGTCATGATGAAACGCTGGAGTTCTCAGTGAGAGCAGATACAACAGCCAGTCCAGCTCCACTCTGGCTGCTGTGAATTCTTCATGGTGCATTTTCATCATGTTTAACAGTGAAGCACAGTGATTCTGAATGAGAGCCTGAAATGGTTTGTACTAAATCCACTTTAAATTAGTTATATGACTGTATGCTTTTCAGATGTACACCTTCAGAGATGATGAGGAAGATAATGACAAGAATAGGGATGGAATGATGAATATACTCAGGAAGATGATGATGATGATGATGATGATGATGATGGATTAGGGTGACAATGAAGCTGCTGCTGCTGAAGACAATGATGATGGTGATGATGGTGATGATTAGGGTGACAGTGAAGCTGCTGCTGCTGCTGCTGATGATGATCAAGATGATGATGATGATGATGATGATGATGATGATGATGGATTAGGGTGACAATGAAGCTGCTGCTGCTGAAGACGATGATGATGGTGATGATGGTGATGATTAGGGTGACAGTGAAGCTGCTGCTGCTGCTGCTGATGATGATGATCAGGATGATGATGATGATGATGATGATGATGATGGATTAGGGTGACAATGAAGCTGCTGCTGCTGAAGACAATGATGATGGTGATGATGGTGATGATTAGGGTGACAGTGAAGCTGCTGTTGCTGCTGCTGATGATCAGGATGATGATGATGATGTATTTTTATAACAGTGGGGAAGATCATGATGTTGATGATGACAGTGGTTATGTTGATGATGATGATGATGATGATGATGATAAAGATGGTGATGATGAATTACGTAAAGAAGGCCATGATGACAATGATAATCACGAAATTGAGGACGGTGAAGATAATAGAGATGCTGATGATATGATGATGATAATGATGATGATAATGAGGAGGAGGATGATGATTACGATGATAAATATGCTGAAGTGCTGAAGAAGGAAAAGAAGAAGAAGAAGAAGAAGAAGGAGATGATGATGGTGATGATGATGAGGATGACGATGAAGATTAGGTTGAGAATGAGGAGGGTGACAACGAGGATGATTATTGTTTTCATAACAATGATGAAGAAGATCACAATGTTGATGATGATAGTGATTATGTTGATGAAGATGATGATGGTGGTGATGAAGATGATGCTGCTGATGGTGGTGGTGGTAATGCTGCTGCTGCTGATGATGATGATGGTGTTGAAGTTGGTAAAGAAGACTATGATGACAATAATAATCACGAAAATGGGGATGGTGAAGATAATAAAGATGATGACTATGATGATGATGAAGACGACGACGATGACTATTATGGTGATGAAGATCATGTGGATGATGAACAAACAGATGATGATGACGATGATGAGGGTGATGCAGATGTTGATGGAACAGATGATGAGGATGAAAGTAATGAAAATGAGGAGAGGAAGATGATAAAGATGATCATGATGAGAAAGAGGATGTGAAGAGAAAGAAGGTGATGATGATGATGAAGGCAACGGCGAAGAGGATCATGATGACGATGAAGACGATGATGAAGAGGAGTTGGCTGAAAATGAAGATGAAGAAAATGAAGATTATGATGAAGAGATGATAAAACTGATGATGAAGCACATTTTCGTTGAATACTGCTCTGTGTGTGTTCGTTCGTTCATTTATTTATTTATTTATTTATTTATTTATTGTTTGGGGAGGTGACTGAGTGCTCAGCTCTCTTTCTTTCTCTCTCCCTCCCTCCTCTCTCTCTCTCTCTCTCTCTCTTACAACACACACAGTCTCTCTCTCTCTCTCTCTCTCTCTCTCTCTCTCTCTCTCTCTCTCTCTCTCTTTGTGTGTGTGTGCGTTAGTGTGTGTGTGAGGGCAGAATGGCGGCATGGCTCGCGCGCTGCTCGGTGTGTTGAAGCTCCTCACGCGCCTCCAGCAGCGCTGAACAGCACAGCAGCGGGGTGAGTACGCACGCACGCGCACACATACAAATTGCACATTATTTGTCTTTGCAGGAAAAACTGCGCACGAAGGAAAAGCGGCAGTTTGGTCAGACAGATGGGATCACTGAGGGTTTCGGTAGACGCAACAAGAAAACTGCACCGTGCAATAGATAAGGATAAGCGCGCGCGGAGAGGCTGAGAAAAGTAGTCAGCTTTAACCCACCGGCTCTCAGAATGACCATGGAAATACTGGGAAACATTGAGATTTACTGGAGATTTATCACTGTGAGAAATTACAGTAATGAAGATGAGGACAGTGAATATGATGACTATACCCATCAGTCTGTGTCATATCAGTAACATGAGTGACCAGATCATCTGGAACTGGATGTTAAACAAATGCGTACCTTTGCAACGTAAGTAGCCTTTAAAGTGCTCGGCTCGTCGAAGACGTTGCGTTGTTTCTTTTGCATAAAAAAGAAGTAGTGCCCGTTCTGATGGGTCACTTCTGACATGAAGAAACCTGAAGAATTGCTCGATTCAGTCGAGGAAAGAAATCCCACACAGCTAGAGAGGCTTACATGGAGCCATTTGCACGTCTCTCTTTTCAGTCTGCAGAACTAAGAGTGTTTGATAGGGAACATACAGTGCTATCAGTCAACACACAGCCATCAACAACCTGGTGCATTTTTGGAGATGATAATAGAGAGGGGGGCTGAAAGAGAGCCAACAGGAGGCTTTTACTGCCCCCTGGTGGTCCGATCTGCATAGCTGGTGGTAGAGCTTTTCTCCACCAGCTTTTCTCGTGGAAGCATGTTCGAATTACCTGTTCCACCTTAAATGGTGGAGCCACAGAATAAGCAGCTGGAATATAAGAAATCAGCTTCAGCTTTATTAGCTGTCTAAACAAATCTCACCAAAACCAGAGCAGTGAAAGCCCACCAGGTCCCACTGAAAGCAGCCAGCTTTCCATTGAGAGGTCATATCTGCACGTTCATCTGGAAGCCTGAAGGCTAGTCTCGAGTTTCTGGACCAAATTGTTGATGTATTATTTCCAAATAGTAGCTGTAATCCTCTGTGTAGATTGTTTAAAGCGATATTCTTTAAAATGATGCAGTATTTCTGTGTGTTTTCTCCATCCTCGCTGTGCAATCCTGTCACCACTTCCAGTGTTACATAATTCCTTCCCCCATCCCACTGAATCAAACTCACTGTACTGTATGGCTTATCTGAGCAGGCGCTACCGCACTTAAATATAGAAATTGCTTCGCACATGAGCGAAGGAGAGAGTGAGGGAGAGTGAGAAACACATGAAAGAGAGAGTGCAAGAGAGAGAGAAGGAGAGAGAGAGAGAGAGAGAGAGAGAAAAGGAGAGCACTGAAGCATTGAGTTATGAATTATGTAAGGATTTCATCTGCATTTGGGGAAACCTCAGAGCAAGTTTGTGTTGGCTGTAAATATGCTTCCATTTCCTATTTAGAGAGTCTTTTTCAACATTGTTCCATAAATGAGACTATATACATGTTGTGCAGCTGATCCTTTAAAAAAAACTGTCACTGAAAAAAGATAAATTGTCAATGTTGCTCATTTATGAGGGTTAAGATCGAAGTACTGCAGCCGCTCTAGAAAAAAAAAATATTAAACAGTATGTCGTCAGTATTGTTTAAAATTTAAATAGACTGTATTATATATTGGACATGGGCCAGTATACAAATTTAATATCATGATAATTACCACATATTTTGTAATAGATTACAATAATATCACAAGGAAAAAAGATGCTAAATAAGAAAATGCATGTACATATTGCTGCTCTCACAAGAAAACCTCGTATCTCCAAGTTTGTCATTTTTCAGTTTTTGACATAATTTGAAAATGCATGTTGCCCTTTATATTGCATGTAAGTTGCATAATGAATAGACCAAAAGAAACGGCCCAGAATGACTTGGAAAAAATTCTGGTTCCATTGACTTGCATTAAAAGTGAAGTATGTTTTCTGCTTCTCCTGTAAAGTTCTCATTTTGGAGATATGAGGTTATGTTCTGACAGCAGCAATATGTGCTGAGTTCTGAATGTCATCTCTAATAACAGTGATGATTTGGCGGCTATGCATTTTGAGAATTTTTGTCTTCGAAAAACTTCTCTGATGGCACTTTGTTTAATGGTGCAGCAGTTTTCATTCATTTCTGGAATCCTTTTAGCATGAGCTATGAGGGTGAAGGCCAATAACAGACTAAAACAGCTGTACAAACATCTGTTCGAAAAGAATCTGAATGGAACCAAAAAATTGGGGCCTCATTAAACTGCAGCTTGTTGTATTGAAATGCAGTGAGGAATTTCAAAGTGTCCACAATGTCAATATTGTGGGTGTTGAATGTTGCACTGTACCTTATTTTATATAACCATTGGTTCTGATGACACATTCTAATTAGTTGGGAAGCGTTTCACCCATTCTGTTATTTATCTGTGTCTGATCCACTTGTACCAGCACAACACACACTAACACTGCAGTGCTGAGAATGATCCACCACCCAAATAACACCTGCTCTGTTGTTGGGGTCCTGTGGGGGTCCTGACTATTGAAGAACAGGGTGAAAGGGGTCTCAGACCAATTACAGTCTGTAAGTGTAAAACTACAAAGTGCTCTTAACTGGTAAGTGGAGCTGATAAAGTGGACAAGGAGTGTACATGAAAGGAGGTGAACTTAATGAAGTGGCCAGTGAGTGTATACATTGCTGTATTCCTTAAGTTTAAGATAATTGTATATTGTTTTATATATATATATATATATATATATATATATATATATATATATATATATATATATATATATATATTTGAATGCACTACATTTCTGTTTTTTGCCTTTCAGCTAATAAAAACACTTGGATTTTTGTTTTGCAGTCCCCAAACTGAGGTCAACCATGGATCCGTCCTCGAGTGGTCAGCAGTATGGATCGAAGAAACGAGTCAAAATCCACCCCAACACGGTCACGGTAAAATACGCCACACACTTCCCCCAACCAGGTGATGAGGGCTATGATGATGCCCCTTCTTTTGAGGACTTTAGCTCCTTTATGGACAACAACCCCAGCAGGAGGCTGGTGTCAGATACTGGGCACGGGAGGACTTTGTTTGGGACGATGGATGCTCGGCCCAAGTCGGCTGGAGACCAGAGGGATAAGGGTGTCGGCAGCCAGCTGGCTAGTTTCGGCGAGGCTTCGGTTTTAGCGTCCCGCGTGACCTGGGGGGCACTTTTTGGGGCCGCAGTAGCTCACGGCTGTGTCGCCCTCATCACCCGGCTCGCGGCCGACCGCTCCAAAGTGCCATCCTTAGAGCTCATATTTATCCGCTCCGTAATCCAAGTGTTGTCTATATTGGTGGTCCTCTACTACAAAGAGGCCCCGTTTGGGCCGAAGGGCTACCGGCTGCGCCTCTTCTTCTATGGCGTCTGCAACGTCATCTCCATCACATGCGCCTACACTTCTTTTGCCATCGTCCCGCCCAGTAATGGCACAATCATGTGGCGGGCCACCACCACCGTCTTCAGCGCCGTTCTGGCCTTCTTGCTTCTGGATGAGCGTCTAGCTTACACGGATATAGTCACTGTAGTGGGCAGCCTTTTCGGCCTGTGCTTGGTCATGATCCCCAACATTGCGGATGAGGAGAAATCGGCCTTGGGCTTCTGGAAGGAGGCTTTCGGCTACACCATGACGGTCATGGCCGGCCTGACCGCCGCCCTGTCCATGATCGTGTACCGGGCCATCAAGGAGCGGGTCAGCATGTGGACGGCGCTGTTCACCTTCGGCTGGACGGGGACGGTGTGGGGGGCGTCCACCATGTTCATCATGCAGGAGCCCATCATCCCCCTGGACGGGGAGACGTGGGGCTACCTTATTGGCATCTGCATCTGCTCCACCGTAGCATTCCTGGGCGTCTACTACGCCCTCAACAAGTTCCATCCAGCCCTGGTCAGCACCGTCCAACACCTGGAGATTGTGGTGGCCATGTTCTTGCAGCTCATCGTGCTGCGGATGATCCCCTCTGCTTACGACATCTTCGGCGCCTTGGTGATCATGGTTAGTGTGTTCGTCCTGACCGGCATCAAGCTTTACTGGGTGGGCAGGGCTATTCGGCAGGATTACCAAGAGATCCTAGACTCGCCAATCAAATGAGAGTGCCACCGAAGCTCATCTGTATGTATGTGGTACATGTGAACGTGTGGTTGACAGTATGTGTGGTTGTACGTATGTATGTTTGTATAGTGTTTCCCCAGCCACCTCCGCTCCTCCAAACGTGCAATTGATGAATGTCTCAGTATTCATCTATTTATTTTGTATAGTGTCGTTGAAAGAGTGCCAATGGTATAATGTCTTTGCTAACTGTTGATGTGTGAAATAATAAAACAAAAAATGATCCACAGTGCCTCCCTCTGATAGCATTGATTTTTCTGTTGGCATCGTTATTGGTAACAAATGTAACAGGCTTTCTTCTTGGCAACAAGCTGTTATGGAGACATAAACCATGTTGTGCTATATATCTTCCTTAGCAGAACAAGTTCAACCCCTTTGCGGTCTCCAAATGCATTTGTTTCTTTGTATTCGGCTTGCCTTAAATGACCTAATGGTTCCAGAAGCCTTCTTGGAGACGTTCCATGCATATTTATAAAGCAAGAGAGACCAAAAAGTCTGACTGAAGCTTTAAATTAACTGCTATTGATTTTCCTCACCAAGCTCGACTCAGTCTGCCAAAGCAATCAGTGCGATCTATGTGCCAGCGAAGGTGGGCGAATGAAGAAGTGTCTGTGGTTTAAGAGTGGGCGAGGAGGTCATGATATCTCTTGTGCTAGTAGACCTGAAAGGGAACCCTTTTATTGTCTTTATGCTAACACAAATAGTGATTACAAAGGGCCAACTTGTAGCATAGTATTCCTAGTATGTAGCTTCTATAGAAGGGATGCAAGTGTATATTCCCATTCAAACATATGTTGTTCTCACTGTTTTGTTTGCGCTACATTAGCTGCTACCTTGCTGCCTATCTGTACTCAACAAGTAATTGCTTCCATTCAGATTTGATGAAATATTTAGTGAAAAATGGACTAGCGAGGACGTATGATGGCATTTGATGTTATATGGTGATCCGATTTAAAGGCCTATGAGCTAAACTCAAGGAACACAAATATATGAACTGCAGAACTAAAAAGTGTATATATAAAATATAGATTTTTTAGTTCTGCAGTTACAGATTGTAGTCCATCTGTTAGTCTGTATAATTGTTAGCTGTCTTTATTTCCACTGATCACTGGCCAGGGACTCCACAGGTCCATCACTGAGCAGGTACTATTTGCATGGTGGATCATTTTCATTGCTTCCTGTATATATATATATATATATATATATACATATATATTATGGCATGTATATGTGTGTGTATGTATAATCATTAAAAAATAATAATTATTAATTAATAATGATTACAATTATTATTATTATTAAATCAACATGCAGTGTGTCATCACATAGTCAAAAATGAACTCAATAAACTTCTTTATTCTTTACAAACACTGAAGTTCCTGCTAAAGCCTGAGTAGACTGATAAATCAATGCGATGATCAGTTATTAATCTTAGTGTTACTGAACTCTGCTAAATCCTAAGTAGACTGATAAATCAATGTGACGATCAGTTATTAATCTCAGTGTTACTGAGCTCTGCTAAAGCCTGAGTAGACTGATAAATCAATGTGACGATCAGTTATTAATCTCAGTGTTACTGAGCTCTGCTAAAGCCTGAGTAGACTGATAAATCAATGTGATGATGTTATTAATCTCAGTGTTACTGAGCTCTGCTAAAGCCTGAGTAGACTGATAAATCAATGCGATAATCAGTTATTAATCTCAGTGTTACTGAGCTCTGCTAAAGCCTGAGTAGACTGATAAATCAATGTGATAATCGGTTTTGTCATATATATTGTAAATATGTGCTATGAGAATATGTTTATTATGTTTATTGTGTACTGTAATGGAATATGTTACTGAAATGAGGACAGTGTATTCAGCCATCACTACCTTTTTAAAGTATTCTTCCCAGCAGAGTACATAATATACTGTACTCATCTATGCACAATAATTCTTTTTCAAATGATCTGCCAGGAATTTGACCACATTTCAGATTGAAGGCATATCAGATGATATCAGAGGATTTCAGATGTTCGAATGGTGATCCTAATTCAAATCCAGGTTCAAATCCAGCTTCCCTATTGTTGCTGTTGTTTTCTATGATCTGCATTATCTTCTATCTTGCTGCTTCTCTGACGTGTTCTGTCTGCTGTCATGCTAATGGCCTGCGGCAGGCGCGCAAATGAAATTCACGCCATCCTCAGCACGACCACAGCTGCCTCAGCTACTCCAGCTGCCCACAGCTCAGACATCATTTTCTGATTTTCATTTTTTCCCCACAACCACAAGGCAGGAATTAAAGCCAAAGTAATTAGCTCTCTCAGCTGCTAGCGTCACGCCTGTGTAAGAGCAATGCTGTTATGACTGCAATGATGAAAATTACAACTGTTTTTAAAGGGGGTGGGGGGTGGACTCGGAAAGAATTTGTTTATTTCGATGCAGTAATGAAACTGACAGGCCTTTTTGCACACCTGCTCCACCAGGCGGCACTTCAGAGACAGACTGCTGCTCTGTGGTTGTCATACTGATACTGATCAGCGCTCTCACTGTTTCGCTTCTTGGCAGCACAATAGAGCTGAAAAGCAGCACAACGATTTGTGGTTTCTCACCATTTCTCAGCCTCTTAAAAGTAGGACAGAAGAATTCAGGCATGTAGCATGAATGATACCGTATATAGGGACGAACCAGTATAGAGGTTTTGAGCCAATAACAGTAAGCAGTAGTTAAAGGGCCGATATACTTTTTTCTTGCATTTTAATTTTTTCCCAGAGGTCTTCTTATTCTGTCTATGTGGCTTTATGTTCCAAAAACAGTCATAATTCATTTTTACATGACAATTTCCCAGCCTTTCTTTGTCCCATAGAACAAAATATGTTTTGTTACTCTGCCTTTAAGACTGATGTATGTAAATGACCTCTGTTCCGATGTTATCCTGTATTATGCCTCATTTAAATAGTTTTCCGGACTGAAACACTTGTTATAACCTCAATATAACTAGAGCCAAACTATTGGAGGCTGAATAGATGGATATATGTAAATGTGTTGGTTTTTTGTGACATCACAGCAATGAATTCAAACCGGGCCATTTTGAATAGTACAGTGTGGTACTTTTTGAAGCTTTACTAATGTTTCTTTTCTACACCAAACTGTTTTATTTTTGGAGAGTGAGGTAATTTTTTTCATAATATGTAATATAATAATATAATATGGGCCCTTTAACACCTTTCTGTGACCAATTCTGATATGAATAATCAACTGTTATTTATTTATTTATTGTCATTTTAAAACAGATACTTAATTGATTAAGTTTTGATTAATTGATTAATTTTACATAGTCCCTACCCACCATTAGGGCACTAAATACAGAATGCTAAATTGTTGGTTGTAATTATGATCTTTAATTCTAATGTCAGATCAATAATAATTATCATTTTTTCCAATTGATCAGCGAATAATATACGCCTTTATAACACGGTAAAAAGTTTGTAGACACCTGCTTATCCAGTGTTTCTTCTGAAATCAAAGGTATTAAGCAGGAGTTTGTCCTCCTTTGCTCAAGTAACAGCCTCTACTCTTCTGACTTTACACTAGGTGTTGGAACATTGCTGTGAGGATTTGATTGCATTCAGCCACAAGAGCACTGGTCAGGTCAGGTACTAATGTTGGATGATCAGTTCTGGACACTCCAACTCATCCCAGAGGTATTGGACTTTATACCCCTCCAGCCCACACTTGGCCTTGAGCATGGTGACCTTAGGCTCGTATGTGGCTGCAACCTATTCTATTAGCAATGCTTTTACAAGCTGTACATGCAACAGTGCAATGGGTGCACATTTAGCTGAATTCCTGAATATGTATGTTAGCATTTGTCTCCTAACCACACACAGACAAGATTCACTTTGATGACCATCTTCATATGGTTATGTAAATGATGATGATGATGATGATATAAAGGCAGTTTTGTATGGAGTGAAATTAGCATTCTTAATTTAATACGCCATGGCTGTTACCCAGAGCAAACATCCATTTGATCTCCTCTCCCCCTCTCTCTGATTTGTGGATTACTGCACATATGCACATTCATATGTAGTACCATGGTGAAATGGTGGGGGGGGGCAGTGGAGGGTTGCTGTAGGATGAGTACTGTGGGTCCATCTGTTTGTGCAGGAAACAGATTGCATCCTGGAGTATGTGGTGCACCCCTCCATTCATCTCTCCTAATTGTGAGGGGTCATGGTGTGCATGACCAGTATGCCAGCTGAGTGAAGACACAATCAAAACAAACTAAAGGAGCAACAATTAGATGTTCATGTTGTCTTTCTTGTTCTTCACAGATATATTAGAAAAATGAACACTACTGTAAAGTTTGCCGTAGGATGCTACATAATGAACAGGGCCTTTTCTTGCTATAAATGGTGTAAGCTTGAGTATGACTATGAGCTTTTTGGATTTTATTCATTATCATTTGTAGAAAAAATGAGTTCAGAGGTTTTTTTGTGGCTAGTTAACTATTAATTACAATTAAGTGACCCTTATTAGTCCCACAACAGGGAAATTTCACCACATACACACTAGTGAATATGCACACTAGCCCTCAGCCCCTTTGTTTTTACTACGTACAAAAATGTGGCGGTATTTAGGGCCCTCCAAGTAGGACATCATTGTGTGGCGGTATTTAGGGCCCTCCAAGTAGGACATCATTTAAATAGTGGCAAACCTTGACTGTTAGAGCTACACTTTCAATTGGGCAGAAGTGAGAAAAAAACCTGTTTATGATAATGCTAATTATTGCTAGCCCATCAATAGGATTCTAGTGCTATGTTATTGATTCATATGAACATTTTTTGGCCATTCCAGATTAAATGCGATCATTGTAAAAGACCTTCCTTCTTTTATTTAAAGCTTGTAATAGACATAGTTACAAATATTTAACCTTGAATGTTGTAGTTGTACACAACTCCTTCGGTAAGAGTCTTGGCATAGAACTGCTGCTGTTTTCCTTTCTTTAACAGCTGACAGAAACCTGGTTAGACTATGGCTAGTATTAGGTCAATCCTGATTGTTCAGTTTTCTGATGGGCAGTTCAGAATTTTAGCTCTTTAGTTTCCAACCAAAATTTAGCAATGAGATAAGAATAAAAGTACAGTGCTTGCAGAGTTTAAAACATCAAGCATGATGATTCTGTTAAATGCAAAGTGAGCTATTACAGATGTATTTTTCTTTCACAGAAATCATTAGTCCTTCTCAGAAGACCTAGAAGGTCTAGAGGGCAGAAAAGTTCCTGTCTGTGTTTAGAGCCCCCAGATGTTCAGAAATAGCCCTGGTAATGAGATTCCTGGTCTTCCAGCCAGGAAAGATGTCTTTACTGTAGTGGCTGGGGTCAAACATGTAGGTTACTACATATTTCAGAGTTAGCTGTAGCCGTTCAGTGGGCAAGTGAACAGCAGAGACCCTTTTATGTTTTACACACTGGATCCGCATGAGAAGCAGAGAACCTTGGCTGAAAAAGCAAAACACAAAAATGCTGCATATGACTCATTTAAACTGGTCTGATTTAAGGTTTACTTGTACCATGTAAAATGTACAGATCTACAGTTTGCCTGAATATCTTATTGGTGTTAACCTACATTTTTCAGATTGCTGCATGAATGTTGTTCCGAAACTTATTTCCAATAGTTAAGATGATCCTAATGCTGTGCATTTGGTTGGTATGGTGTAGTGGGTAACACCTCTGCCTTGTATGCTGTAGACTGGGGTTCAAGCACCCTACACTGTATCAGTAAGAGTGCTTGGGCAAGACTCCTAAAACTACCTTTGGTAAAATGGTCTTGTAAGTTCTTGCCAAATGCAGTAAATTTATATGGTTGGGAAAATATTCATATCTAAAATTAAGGAAGTCTAAAGCTTTAATAGATGGATTAGCTGTGATTGTGTAGCTTTGGTGATAAAAACCCTATAAACGTGTATCAGCGCTGCCTGGCAGGCAAATTTGAGACGAACATAAGGAAGGGTTATTAAAATCAGATTTGTTACCTTCCGTGTAGCCTCTCACTCTGACACATTATAAAAAAAAAAATAAAATAAAACGTATAGATGCAAAACATTAGATGTATAGGTGGTCTAAAGCCATATAAAAAAAGCTCCTATACTTCCCCCTAAGATCCACTTATGTTTGTGTGGTTTTATGTACCAAAAACAGTCATAACTAATTTTTCATTACTTTTTCCAAATGTATAGTTACAATTAAACAGCTTATTTTTAAATTACTGTTCCTTTAAGGCTGGTGTATGTAAATTGCTTCTGTTCTGATTGGCTGCCCTGAATTATGGCTTATTTAAGAAGCAGTCCAGATTGAAAGACTTCAACACACTTCAACTTCAGCATGAATGGGCGGGGCTAATCCACTGTAGACTGAGTAGGAGGCTATATATATTATGACCACCTCCTTGTTTCTACGCTCATTGTCCATTTTATCAGCTCCACTTACTATATAGGTGCACTTTGTAGTTCTACAATTACAGACTGTAGTCCATCTGTTTCTCTGCATACTTTGTTAGCCCCCTTTTACCCTGTCCTTCAGTGGTCAGGACCCCCATGGACCCTCACAGAGCAGGTACTATTTGGGTGGTGGATCATTCTCAGCACTGCAGTAACACTGACGTGGTGGTTGTGTGTTGCGCTGGTGTGAGTGGATCAGACACAGCAGTGCTGCTGGAGTTTGTAAACACCTCAGTGTCACTGCTGGACTGAGAATAATCCACCAACCAAAAATATCCAGCCAACAGCGTCCTGTGGGCAGCGTCCTGTGACCACTGATGAAGGACTAGAGGATGATCAGCACAAACTGTGCAGCAGCAGATTAGCTATCGTCCCTGACTTTACATCTACAAGGTGGAGTGTCTAATAGAGTGGACAGTGAGTGGACACAGTGTTTAAAAACTCCAGCAGCACTGCTGTGTCTGATCCACTCATACCAGCACAACACACACTAACACACCACCACCACATCAGTGTTACTGCAGTGCTGAGAATGATCCACCACCCAAATAGTACCTGCTCTGTGAGGGTCCATGGGGGTCCTGACCACTGAAGGACAGGGTAAAAGGGGGCTAACAAAGTATGCAGAGAAACAGATGGACTACAGTCTGTAGTTGTAGAACTACAAAGTGCACCTATATAGTAAGTGGAGCTGATAAAATGGACAATGAGTGCAGAAATAAGGAGGTGGTGATAATGTTATGCCTGATCTGTGTATGTGTAGCCGTAATGTGTTAACATCACAAACAAAGTGAATTCAAAACTGGTTGTTTTCTCGGTTTAGTGTCCATATATGAGCTGTATATACGTTTTTTTTGTTTTCAAACTTTGAAAGTGATTACATGCAACATCAAACTCTTTTGTTTAGAGAAAATAAAAAGATGAGGCACATTCAGTTTTCCATGATATGGGCCCTTTAAAGAAGAAGCGAGAACATTTCCATTGTAAAACAACCGTTTACAACGTGAGACGCCAACACGCCTCTTGATTGACGTAAGAACGGGCCAACGAGAGGAGAGATCGCTCGCCGACAGCCAATGAGAGTGGAGACGGAACACCCTCCTCCAGTGACAAGTCAGAAGGAGGCGTTCGCACGCCTCTTGATAGACGTAAGCGTCGGCAAATCAGTTGAGAGTTGTCTCACGGGCTGTGTCGGCGTTCATCCAATGGGAAGTTAGATGGAGGTTGGAGGCGGGGCTCTCTCCCGCTGGATGTGCTGGAAAACCGTCCCATAAAGGCGGGTGACGGTTGGCTCTCGGTTCGGGAGGGGAGTGTGTTGAAGGTTTATTATTTTATTTTTTCGCCGGGCAGGTATGTTTTGTGCACCGAGTCGTGTGAATAATCCAGCCGAATAAATGCAGGGAGATTCGTTTGCAGGTAAGGCGAGTGAAACGGTGATTTATGTGAGCCCAGTTTGGCTCTTCTGCTGCAGTAGCCTGAGCTGCTAACTGCCCGCAGACTGTAGTGCTAGCTCGGGGTAACGTTAATCTGTATGGAGCTGTGCAGAGAAACGGGATCGACCACGGAATAAATGTGATAAAACGGGTTGGCAGGTGAGCGTGTAGCCCGTATACAGCGAGTATTTGGTAAAACGGAGCAGAAAAGAAATCACACCGGCCTGATAAGCTACCGTGAAGTCATCTGAGATGCTGTTTTGTCTTGGCTAGCTGGCTAACTTAACCTCGCTGTTATCAAACTGCGGTTCACTGACCGCCATACATACACAGTGCAGGCTAGATGGACACTAACGAAAGAGCAGTCCAGCTCCCATCTGCTGCCTTTATCGGCTTTCATGTGACTCTAAAGTCTGATTCTGATGGTTTTTAATGTTTTCAGACTGTGTAGGTAGCGAGCTGAGATTTAATGAGGGACTAAATACGGGCTGTATTGACCCTGGGCTGTGTTTAGCCTACCAAAATACCATCAGTTTCTTTTTAACCCCACATTAAAGCAGACTCTGGATGAAGTTAAAGGGGACTTACACCGATTTTTCTGTGTAATTCAGTGGCTGAGATGTAAACAAAGTCATTCAGGGTGGTTTGATGACGGTTAACTGTAGAGAAACTTAACCCTGGTTTCTTTACAGTGGTGGTGATAGGAATCAGGAGTTGTGATGACTTCAACGCAAATCTAGCCGTTTTATTTACCATCCAAAACCACCAGCGGACCTACACGTGTTTTCTAGTATTGTATGTAGTGTTGATGATGGTAAATTGGTGGTAAGTCTAAAAAAATAAGCATTTTTGGGGACTCACTATGCCCTGCAAGTACCTCTCCACCATTAACTGATTTAAAAAATGTCTTGGGCCAAAATTTTATGTCAAAGCTGTTGTTAAACAATGTAATAGGCATGAAGCAGCATATTTGTAAGCACTTCAAGTAATAACTTTGTATGAAGGAGCTTTTAGAGGTGGGTGTCTGGTTCCTATCACCACCACTGTGTACAATTCGGTTTCGGTAAGTTGCTCTAGAACGGAGCATTTTGCACAAGACCACTCTGAATAACTTTGATTACATTTAAAACGAAATTATTCTGAAATTTTGAAAACTTGGCAGAATTCCCCTTTAAGGATGACGTCTACAGTCTCATGGCTCCTGAACAGCACTGCTCAGTTTAGTATGGGCACCTGGATTTTTGGCCTCAGACGAATCAGCTCCACATGCATCCCCTTCAGTTACACAGCTCAGTTTCATGTGGCACAGTCTAAACATGTTTTTGACAAACCTGCTTTTGCCTGTTTGATTGCCGCTCACTTGCGTGTTTGTAGTGCTCTTTTCATTTCAAATGCAGCTGAGTCAGGTCAGAGGAAGTCTGGAGAGATGATTTTTCAGTGTGTGGAAAACAGATTCATAGTTGTTATTAGGGAAAACATTCATTTTCCAAGTCAGTCCAAACCATGTTTTTCAGTGTGGCTCACTAGCCTATATTTATATGGAGCCAGATTTTTTTTTTTTTTGTTACTGAGTGTACCAAGTCGTGGGGGTGGGGGGTGGAGGGTGTGTGTGTGTGTGTATGCAGAAAGCTCGTAGACCTAATTAGGTTTCCTCTGTACTCATGATTCATGCTTATCAGGCCTTGCGTCTCATAACCATTCCTGAAAACTAGTGAGATCACACTATATTTACCTCTGCAGTTTCATTCTGGCACTTATGCCGCTCATTTCAGCCAGACCGGTCAGATGACGTCAGTCACTGTATGTATAAATACTCTGTGTGGAAGTTAATAAGAGGTAAGTTGGAATAGAGGTGGTAACCACAGCACAGCGCGTCATATTACTACTCCTAATAGGCATCGTTCAGACCAGACAGCTTTCAGAGGGTAACTACAAAACATGTGTGGTGCTTCCTGCAGTTGAGTCACAGAAGCTTCAGTCATGAATCCAAAATAATGAGTGTTATAAACCTCGACGAACAACAGAGAAGTAAACGTGCTCGTTGGAGCAAGAGACAAAATCATGTACGTGGATTAAGCTTAGTCTTAGAAGTGCAGTGTCTGTGGTGAATTGCTGTTGAAAATTCTTTTAGTCTACACTCTTAAAAAAAGATGGTTCTCCACGGGTTCTTTAGTAAAGAAATGGTTCTGTGTAGAACCATGAACACTCAAAGAACCCTTTGCATGATTAAAGCGTTCTTTGCATCATGAAGGTGTTCTTCAGATTGATGGAGAATGTGCTGGGTATGGTTCTATATAGAACCTTTTTGAAAATAGGTCTATATAGCACCAAAAAAGGGTTCTGCTATTGTTATGAAGTGAAGCTTTTTACCGTTCAAGAACCCTTTTTTTGGTGCTATATACCCTTTTTGAAAATGTTTCATATAGAACCATATACAACACATTTTCCATCAGTCCGATGAACATGATGTAAAGAGCCAGTTTGTGGTTCTATATAGAACCATTTTCTTTACTAAAGGACCCTTAAAGAACTGTCTTTTTTTAAGTGTGTGGGTTTAAGCCTAATCTAGGTCCGGGAAACCGGCTCATAGTCTGTTCCATATGAATGTGATCTTACTTTGCTGCTATTAAACTCAAGTGTTCTAACAAAGCGATGTATCACAGGGTTCTGCGGTAAGGTTTTCTTGCCTAGGGGTTCTGCTCTTTGCTTCTGATCTGAAATAAACAGGAGCACAGAGCAAAATCTGTGAGTGTAAACCTGATATGAACTTTTTTTATTCACTCTTCTTTCCTTTTACTCCTATCAGTCAGAGAGGATGTTTAGTTCAGCACTCTTGATATTTCCTACATTGTCCAAGCCATTAAGGATTACCTGAACAATATTAGGAGCGACCATTTTCACTCATTCAGTGTTTATCCATTCTTTTCTTGCAGTTATTTGTTTCATCTGCGTTTCTGTCTTTTATATAATTAACACAAAGCAGGTCTGTGTCTTTGTACCAGCAGGTCTGACCTACAAGCCTGTTTGCTGGACAGCCATTTCTTGCTGTAACGTCTTGGTAGTTTCACATTTGTTGAAATAGTCTTGTATACTATAATGCGTTTTTTGATAATTAGGATTATCAAAAGTTCGGAATTCAAAAGCTCAGTACTGCTGAACAGAGAGCCGTTCTGGAGCTGAAAGAGTCGCCTCTTATTGGTGAGCTGAGCTAAATGATCTCTCTAAAAAGAGCTAGAATGCCCATCACTAGTTGTGCGAATGTACACGCTGCTTTCCACTGCATTTTAATTTCAAACAGCCCTGACACCAAGATCTTTATTTTGTACGAGGTATAAAACTTCTCAATGCAGTCAAATTACATGCTCCATTCAGGAGATTTTTCTGTTGTATAAGTGGGCCATTTATCTGCTAGTAGTTTTTTGGCAGTCTGTTTTAAAGCTAGTGCGTGACGAAGTGAGGATGCTAAATTGGCTAATAATATCTGACTGAGCTTAAAATCTGTGCACTACACAGAAAAACACAAACTTTTTAACCGATGAGTTTTACCTTCAGTGAAACGAGACCACAGCAAAGGTAAAAGACGTGTTACAGTGAACCAGCATTTCTTAACTCACAGCTACGCAGGTTAGTTATTTAGGAGGGCTGGGTTTCCTGAAAGCGTCTTGGCACGTAAATGATGTTTACATGGTAGAGCGAGCATCACTTTGAACACTCTCTCTACCAGTTAAGACGATCTTAACACTAACGCTATTTAGGTCATGGGTTCTGCAATATTGAAAGCATTATGTGAGCATTTTGAAAGCACTGTGGAACCCTGGATCGATGCTCTGCTCTGTATTGGCTGACACTCTGGGTTCAGTGTCAGAAGCAATATTGGGAGAGGAAGAGGTTGCATCGGTGTGTCATATAGCCTGGCTAGAGAGCCCGTTATACACTTATACACCCTTGATCTGGATGGTGAATGGCACCGCAGTAAATGTAGCACCTCAGGAGCGTCCACTTTGCTCTAGTTCTCCTCCTGTTCTAGGACACATTGTCTGCTGCTAATTAAGTGGCGCTAGTTTAATAATAGTGCATACCTGTGTAACATAGAAGAGCAGCATTGCCATATATATATATATATATATATGGCAATGCTGCTCTTCTATGTTACACAGGTATGCACTATTATTAAACTAGCGCCGCTAAATTAGCAGCACACAATATGTATGTGTGTGTGTGTGTGTTTTTTTTTTTTTTCCAAAAAAAGTTGTGACAGTTTGAAAAATGTAAATAAAAACAGACAGCAGTGATTTCCAAGTCATTTTTGACTTGTATTCAACTGTAAGCAGTACAAAGACAATATATTTAATGTTTCAGCGAATTAACTTTTATTGTATTCATTTATTCTAAATTTCATGCCTGTAACATGTCCTGTAAAAGTCGGGACAGGGGCATGTTTACCACATCACATTTCCTTTTAACAGCGTTCAGTAATCATTTGCATACTGAAGACACCAGCGTTGTAGTTGTGAAAGTTCTTGAGCTTTATACTTTATAGAAACATTTGATGTAGTTTTATCTCAATTCTAATAGAAGTTAATTTGTGCTACAACACTTGCAATTTTTACAGCACCAGTGCTGCTTGCTCAAAATGTTTAGGTACAGCCCTGATAACTAAACAGTTTTTCCCTTGCAGGAGGTAATATTTATTTGTATTGTATGTAATGTGTTCTCCACACATGCAGCCGACTGTTTTACCCACTGTTTACGTACTTCCTTTTTTTGTGAAAAGGACTTTTTATGCCCTACTTTGAGCTCCACCTTCATGAGCCGTTGGCGTTAGTTTAGAAGTTTTGCACTCAGTTCTTTTTTCGCCGGCATTTAGCCCAAATTTTTTGATGGTTGTATCCAGATGCTCTCGTTACAGGATCATGTCTGACCCCTGTGAGACTATGGCGTTGTTCTCACAGCAGGTAAAAGTGGCCCAAATCCGATCTATTTCTTCATATGTGACACAGATGTGCCAGCTGTGTGTCAGTGTGAACAGCAAAAAACCCATTTAATCTGACATTATCAATTCCGATTCGAGTCACTTTCATACGTGGTACTGAATCCGATACGTATCCGATCTGC